>NW_014577515.1:188022-193896 GCF_000485595.1 Priapulus caudatus
AACAGCGTATTAAGCATACTTAATACTGTCTTGGTTATATTAATAGTATTATCTAAGTAAGTAATTAGTCTATATACCTGCGCGCCGCCGTCCCCCCCCCTCACGGTATTTAATTAGCTGTGGCTCACGCCGGCAGAGAGTGCATGCCGGCTATAGATCTCATCGCTCTAGGAGACGTACAGCGTTTCAATTATATCATATAGCAGCGAGTTTTACCGATGCGTGTCTATTAAAGTAATATATGGGAGAGCATTATAATATTAATTTGGCGCGGCGGGGCGCATATATACGGAGAGTATATTAAGTGTTTGGCAAGACACGCTACCGCGTTCAGTTGGCATACGAACAGTCAGGCATGCAAACATTGCGTTTCTTTCAGAATCGGATACAGTATACCAATGTTTACGGGGTTCGTGATTATGTTCTTGTCTACAGTAAGTAAGTACAATGCCTGATTGCAATCGTATAATTAAGCTCTCGCTATTGTTTCTTGAACTTAAATTTGTTAGTATTGATTACTTAGTATGGGCGTGTGTTGCTAGAATAAACCAACCTCACATATAAACCGAAAAGTAGTTGCAGAGGCAATGAAAACAAAAGAGCACCAGTTTACGATAGAAGTTTTATATTTGACATGTATACATGAAATAAATAATATCTAGAATAAAGTCATTAACGTCACCACTGACTTGTCATGAATATCAATAGTAATAGCATATATAACCGTGTGGTGTCATTCCAGTTTTTGCATTTGGCCAATCATATGGAGTTCTCTTTGTCGCCCGTTCGCTCCAAGGAGTGGGCTCAGCGTGCTCAAGCGTCTCTGGTAAATATGGGACATAGGGTGCGCGTGCGCGCCCGTGGGTGTGTGTTTTTGCGTGCGTGGGAGCGCGCGAGTGCGTGCGTGCATGTGTGTAGGGGGTGCGTACGTGCGTACTTACGTGCGCGTACTTGCATGCGTGCGTGTGTGCGTGCTTACGCGTGTACGTGTTCGTGTGCGTTTCCGGATTCGTATTTGAGTATTTCTACGCGTCATTCCGCGTTTTTGCGGCCAGCCCGGATCACGACGCATTTCTTGTTCAATGCTAGACGCATTTACGGCATGTATCGCACGTCGCGCGGACAGGCGTAATCGGGACGTTTCTTTCTAGTTTCTACGTTACAGCATCATTCCCCGCCTCCGATGTCTATCGCTCCGACCTTCAGCCGTCCATCCTCTTATCAACAACATTATCTTCGCCTCCGTCCATCCTAGTCGCTTTTTCATCGGAAATAGCGCGCGCACTAACATTCGTGACGAATTCAAAGTGACGGCAATCCCGCGTCGTCTGCCTCTCCGTAAATCCCGTCAGAGGCGCTACGTAAGCCCTGCCGTCAATCCCCGTCCATACGAGCTGACGTACATCGCGCATCGAAGCGAAAGCTTAGGCCAGCGGGGGAGCCATAATCGCAGTATAGTCCGCTGGAACCGCAGACGCTATAGAGAGAGAGAGAAAGATCGAGCGTCGATGAAGCAAGCAGACGCTCTGCGTGTACGTGTGCGCGCCCGCATTACGCACTCGACAGGCCGCGCTGCCGTAACCGCGAGTTAATTAGTTTTTCTTGCCGCACCGCGCGCCTTTATGTAAAGGCCTCTCGCGCCGACTCGCTGAACTAGGCTAAAGATCGGCATGCAAGGATTATCGGTAATCAGACCTGCCAGGGCGATGCGCGATGTGCGATGACGCCCTGCTGGAAACCAGATCTACGGCGGAGAGAGGCGCGGTAATTTCAATGTTGCGTGTGTCGACGGGCCGAGCGCTGATGTGTAGACGAGGTCTCGACCCGTCACACGCGGAGCGGCGTATTGACGTCGGACGAAACGCGAATATAAGATCAACGCGTTGCGAGAAGATAGAGAGAGAGAGGGGGAGAGGGAGGGAGAGGAAGAGAGAGATAGAGAAAGGGAGAGAGACAGAGAGAGAGAGAGAGAGAGAGAGAGAGAGAGAGAGAGACAAAGAGAGAAAGAGAGAGAGGGGGGATAGAGAAGGAGAGAGACGCGCCGCACACACACACAGACACACTACAACACACACACACACACACACACACGAGCACACCACACACATGCACGAAATGCACATTGACTGCGAGGTGCTGGGGGATTATTTTCGTTTTATAGGTGATATCAAGAATATACGAAAGTAATCTGGTTTGTCCCGAAGCGTTTTCTACACAATATCCCTGTCATGTGGGGCGACAGAGACACGAATTAAGTTATCCGAGATAGAAATGCATAGCTAAATAGGTGGGGCAGGGGGCGCAGCGGTGGAGTAAAGGACACCATTAAATTGCCCTATAAGTTCACTCTACGTCCTTACGCTATCGAACTGCTCATTACAACTACGCTCGTACACTCTCCGATCCCAGATATGATATGGACTAGTGGCAGACAACTTCCGTCGGTTGATCTATACCGCGACTACGTGAACACGCCAGCTTCCGCGTGCATGTCTGGGGCCAGCAGTATCTTCGGCTCGTTTCTTTCTTACCTACAGTGTTCATTCGCTGTCTACTGTAGCGATCTTGTACGTACAGGTCGTTATTGAGCGGCTACTGTACAGCGGAATATTAAGGACATTAGCGGCTGTGGATTTATTTACCTGAAAAGTGACGGGATGGGCTCGCTCTGAGTCACAACCCATATCTATAGTATATATTAACTACCTACTAATAACTATAGTAACTACTACGTATATTATTACACATTTATTTGATATATAGTGCTAATGCATGTAATCTCGCGATTAGGTGATTTAGCCAGATGCCCCAAGTTCGAATCCCAAAAAAGGGAGGATCTAAACAGCGGTAAACCTGATCTGCGAAAGGTGATTTTTCTGAGCGCAGAGACGGGCACCGGTACCGGTTAGAGCAACGGTTACGCATGAACACAACACGGATATTGTAAGCACATTATATTAAACGAAACTAACTCCCTATCAACGGCTTTTATCGGAACTCCTTCTTAACGCCTTTCACGAAATAAAACGAATTAAAATCGACACTAGTCGGTTTTTTATATATAATATGGAAAGGCGAAAGAAAGTTTGTATCACTCATTAATCACACTATTCGCTGATAACTATCCACCCATAGCCGCTTTTTCACATCATATAATTTCGCTGGTCTCGCGGTTCTCGGGTCTCGCGGTTTTAATTGTAGCCTGGGAGTATGTCTATCCATAAACTCTTCGATCAGGTCGTTTGATATCGCGTACTACTATTGCACACCGCAGCTATAATATTATATCCTATATTATATTCAGTAAATTTCCGTCTAAATTCCCCAGCTTTCTCCTGCTTGACCTTACTTGGCTGCTGATTGGCTGCTAGCCGGGTACACGCGCCCCGTCATCACCAGTAATCTCAGCTTCATTACTAGCGGCGACGTCGTTTCAATCGCTAGCTCCTCTCCCACCTTCCCCTACGGCGCGGGCCTCGTGTCATCTCGCTCCAGTATCCCGCGGGTTCGTTAATGCCTAACTACCTAGCGCCTCGCGCCCAGCACTGCTTGTACTCCAGCAGCCTCTAACCGTAGGTGTCTGATGGGCTCGTCAATCCGTTGAGGTAGCCGATACGGGAGGGAAACGCACTAAAATCTTCCTGGCACAATCAGGCTGCAACGTAAGATACTCGGTCGGGACTTAAAGAATGATTATGTCAGCTATAGGACAGCAGCTATTAGTCAGTACAACAGTCCAGGGCGAGTCAAAGGGGGTACTCGTTCCTGTTAGCCAAGTGCGAGCGCGCCCGCCGTCCTACCTGAGCGCGGCCAGGATCGCAACGGGTGAGCGTGCGTTCATATCACAACAGCCAAACGAAAAACGCTACGGTGAACCGCCCGAGCTGTCTTTGAATCCAGGACCTCATGCCCATCGATTTCTACATAGAAATTCAGTAACATAAGACCGCACACTCCCGAGTTATTCCAAGAAGCAGTGGAAGTTTCAGCTCGTGGTGACGCGACATTCCGCCGCACGGCGACTCCGCGCACGGAACACTCAACGCCTGGTGCTTCACCATCGTCTTGATGCCCAACCGCTCGCCGCGTATGCGTGCTACCGCGTGACACAGAGACGATATTCTCTGGTGAATTTTATTTTAAGCACTAAAACTAGGAACATACAATATTGAGTGTCTATCACAACTATTATCTTACGGTTTTAAACCGTCTATCACACTAATAAGTTATTCTTGGGTTTCCGTATAGTGCCAGCGGTTGGCAAGCGCAGCCTAGCAGAATTTCGACCTGCAGTCCGAAAATTGAAATCATTGAACGGGAAGTCGAGGTTTCGCTACCCGCGGTACAAGCGCACCACGTACGAACATCGGTTTGCACTTGACATACCCTATGAGCAACGTTCAAAAACAAGTCCATTACAGCTACAGTTACTCCGTGTCCGATTTAGTTTAGGTAGTATAACTCCGCGGCTCGTTCGCCTTCTTCCCCCGGTATACCCTCGCGAGCATTCACGGGGTCTTAGCATGCCTCCGGAAACTGATCGGGTCCAGTACGTGCCGCGTGCTACAATCGTCTTAATTAAGATATAAACAAAACCCTTGTTACGTTAAATACTTAAACCTACTTAAATATACTCAAAACCATTGGGCTAATCTAGTGGTTGAGCAGCATCCTTCCCCTTAAACGAGGTTTCTTAGTCAGCATTGCCCAAGTTAATTACACAGCAATATTCATGGGGCTCTCCTTTCCCTCTTGATTCATACTATAGGTGCTACGGGAAGCAGCTGGCGTGTTTAACTTAGGTTCTAAAACACTACATCACTTCAGTGTGTGGACATTAAAGCTTACAACCAGTATAGAGCCGCATCGTAAAGGTACAACCGTAGGTTTACATTTGTACTACATCAAGTTACCTTTCGTCACAGCGGACGGACGGTCCTCTGTTTCACCTGCACAATATTAACCCTAGACGCTACATAATACCGATATAATCAGCACCGGTCTCATTACCTTGAGCTCTTTCTGACCTGCCTAATAGCTTCTACTTATAGAAAACGCTATTCCGCGGCTTTCGGCCGTCTCTGCGGCCGTATCAGCGTAGGGGTAATTTGCGGACCGCTCTTAGTGACTGGGTAAGCTGCCGGGCCGTCGACTCTACACGATCAGCTGCTTGAAGCGACGTCTCTGTGCACATTTACCAGAACCTGAACACCGGCGACGACCGATTCGGAACTGCGAACCATGACCTTCGGCCTCTCAGGTGAGCAGACGGGCCAAGCAAGATATACGCACTACTCTTCAAGCAGTTACCAGGAGAGTCGCGCAAGCTTGATTAACTAGTGATTAGTCTTTCGTTGCAATACCTGTCCCTCGACAGAACATGTTGCCCTAAACGAACAGGCGTAACGTCTCAGCATCTGTTGTCGCGGACTAATCTAGCGCGCGCCTCGCTAACAGTCGCTAATAGACGGCACCTTACGGTACACGCCGACTACGTCCTATTTGTCGCTCGGATGATACGCGACCAGCGCTTCACTTCATCTCGCTCCTCATTCGAAAAGATTGCGCTGCGCGCGGCAGTGCTTCGGGCCGTGTCCTAGCAGTACAGCGGGTCTGTATGGTGAGTGAGTGATGAGTGAGGTGAAGTGGAGTGAGTGTGGTGTGTGTGTAAGTGCCCTCCTCCGCCGGCGGGGCTGTGTGCTGTGGTGTGTGTGCGCCGCCGGTGTGCCGGGCTGTGCGTGTTGCGTGTGCTGCGGGCGTATTCGTGGTGGTGTCCAGCGGCCTACGCGCCCAGTGTTCACCCTGTGTGACTGTGCTTGTGCTTGTGGACTGTGTGTGTGTGTGTGATCGTGTGGCGCCGGTGTGTCGTGCTGC
>NW_014577515.1:193921-199850 GCF_000485595.1 Priapulus caudatus
GAGATGGCGCTTCGTGCACTAACTACAGCCTTGGCCCTAGTTTATTATTCTTTTATCACATTATTTATTTCATTCTTCTCTTCCTTTTTGTCTACGTGCAATGAAGACTGTTCCTAGTACGCCGCAAATTCGCTGCAACTCGGCGCTATAGTCGCGCTTGCATTGCCAGACAGACACCTCGCACTCTCAGATGTCTCCTGACTTCATTAGCGCTCATTGCACTGTAGATTCACCACCCGGAAAGATGGACGGAAGTGCGTCCAAGTTAAATGCGCCTGGCAGACAGTTCGCTACGGCGGTCATTCGATAGCGAAGAAGTAAACGGTCGTGATTCCTTTACGTAATCCCTATCAGTTGTCCTAAAAATACAATGCTGTTTCATTGGACGTCCGATGAACCATAACTATGACTGGCGGCAATGCCAATTTGAATATTAGTGTGTGTGTGTGTGTGTGTGTGGTGGGTGTGTGTGTGTGTGTGTGTGTGTGTGTGGTGTGTGTGCGTGGTGTGCGTTGCGTGCGCTGCGTGCGCGCGCGCAGCGTTGTGTGTGTGTGTGTGTTGTGTGTGGTGTGTGTGTGTGTGTGTGTGTGTGTGTGTGTGTGTGTGTGTGTGTGCCTGTGTGATTGCGTCGCCGTGCGTGTGTTTGCGCGCACGCGCCTTCGTGCATTGCGTTTGTGCGTGCGTACGTTTGTGCGGTTCGTGCGTTCGTGCGCACATAAAGGTCACACAATATTATGGATTATATTATTCGTACCTCGTGTCCTCGCTCACTCGCAGGATGGGATGTTAGCCGCTGCGTTCCCCGACGACAAGGAAAGAGGAAACGCGATGGGCATCGCGCTAGGTGCCTCGCTAGGGGGAGTCCTCATCGGTCCACCGTACGGAGCCTTTCATGTACGAGTGCGGTAGGCAAAGAAGCTCCCTTCCTCATTCTGGCGGACAGTGTCACATGCTGGACGGAGGTATATACAACTAAACAACGTGGTCGGCTTTGTTTTGGGGGAAGGGCGTCGTTGATTATATTATTCGCGGAATTGTATTATTATCAACTGCTAAGTGCAAGACTGATTGTAATGTACTTATTTTATTACCTTTCTTAATTGAATTGGTGACATTATTACTTTTTCATCACGACAAAACCTTCTCTTCACCGCAATGTGAGCGATCGAGAAAATGCGTACGAAGCGACTTGCGCGCCATCTACCGCAACGTTCGACGGTTTTCGAGTGCGATGTTGGCGCGATAGTTGACTTCCATGTTGCCGCTCGTTGCAGCCTTGCAGCTGCTCTTCTGAGCGTGCGGTGAGGCGAGGTGAGATGCAGCGGCGCTTCACTGAAGGAGCTGCTGAAGGATCCGTTACATACTCATAGCTGCGGGCGCATCACGTTCGCCAACATGGGCATAGCTATGATGGAGCCTCCTCCCGATTTTGGATGATGGACACAATGCACTCGGAAAAATGGGAACTCGGTAAACATCACGAGGCCGAACACCGGCCTCCAAAACATTTTATACTACCCACTCTGCAATACACATAACCCCGTTGAAGCGAATCAATTTAGTATTTACTTGCGATGTATAATTTGGAATTTGGATTTTAGATTTTTGAATAGGGAGTGTCGTGATCTTGTCATGGTACGTTCGACTAAGCAAAACAGTACAAATAAAATCGAATACAGTACGAATGTTTATGCTAAGTACCTTCTACAAAGTAATCTACTAAAAATCGTGTAATAAAACTACCAAATATTACCTAAATAACTTGTTCTAAATATCTACTAAATGCCATGTATACTAAATTTATACTAAATACCTTGTAATAAATATCTCTAAATACTAATCGGTATAATCATGTAGTAAATATACCTTTATAATAATCTCGTAAATATGTTATGCTAAATTTCTGCTACATATTTGTCTAATTATCTGGTATATATCTTGGCATAATGACGTCAAATTAAAAACAATTAACATTCAATCGTTGCGTCATTACAGGTGTAGCGTTTCTACCACGCAAGTATCTTGTGACTTGATCGGTTACAAATATATTGGTCCTCTAGCTCACAGATGGGGCAGGTAGGTATATCTTACTACGCGAGCATAGAACGATAAACTATCGCTACTATGCTATTCGTCTCGTGCCCGTATCTAGTATAGCCGACATGTGATTTTACTTTAGCCAAAATTAACGCGATAGCTTCGGGCGTAAATGTCATGCCGGTCTAATAAATTTGTGCTTTATCGTCCCCAGGTGGCGTTGCCTCACTGATAGGAATGCTTGCGACGGCATATGTCTAATGTTTTGTAAGTATAGGCGTACTATGCAACGCTTCCGCTCTAACGCGTAAACGATCCTTGGATTTGAGCAAATTCTGCACACTCGCTGCTGTTGTTACCACAGAGACTGGGGTTTAATAATACTATAAATTGGCGCTTTGACCCTTTTCGAGCGTGCATTCGTCATCGATACGCTAAAAACTAACGCGAAAGCTACATTTATTTCGCTTAACATCCATTTAGGTACCACAGGCGCGTCAACTTGCGCATTTAATACCGCCGAACGCTGGACTGGGTTTGGCCATAGGTAATTCCGTCATTTTATTTTTTAAATATTTAATTATCTACATTCACGCAAACGATAATTATCTTTGTGTGTAATATAGCATTTGCCCTCTAGCAAAATATTTGACTATAAATGATTTTGGTATTCGCATGCGCCTAGAATCTCTCCGTAATAACGCCTACTAATCATGTTATGTAATCGTTATTTACACCACTTCTTACTTATTTACTCTCGCCTCACGTACACGGTTATTGCACTCGCGTTACAGGTATGGTAGATTCCGCAATGTGCCAACGATGGGCTATTGGTTGATATTCAGACATGTCCTGTCTATGGAAGTGTGTATGCCATAGCTGATGCCGCCTTCTGCGTTTGGATTTGCAGTCCGGTGGGTGTACGAAATAGCAGTTACATTATTGAGCATTCGGGTACATTTTATCCGCTACACGTTACTATACAACCATCAGTTTCAATAGTTTCATAGATTCAACCCCCTATTAATTGTATTTAGCGTATAATGTGCGAGTTATCATTCTATTTAGGCTGAGACTATGGTTTTGAAAAGTGAATATTTGAAATGCATTTTTTGCCGCCAAATTACGCTCACTTCACCGTAACTTGTTTACGGTACAATATATTACCAAACTATATAATAATAATATATATATAGTATATACTATATTATACTATATATATAATATATAACATAATATGTATGTGTAGTATTACCAACACCGAGAAGTTAGGAACGAATACTAACGACGTTAATTGACACGGTTATCGCCTATAAGCAAATATTTTTATCTCCTACCCTCGCGGCGGAATATTATCCTTTAATATCATGCCTTGTAGGCCGACATATTATGAAAACGTATAGATTATATATTATATATATATAATATATATATCAGGAGCGTATACATGGACAAATACAATAATGATATAATGATAAATTTGGTCATTATACGCTCCGTGATATATATATATCAGAGTACATAGAGGGCAGACATAAGGGTGGACATAAGCCGAGAGTGCATATATCTCCCATTATGTACTCTTGATATATATATAATTATATATACTATATATATACTATATATATTGTGGCAGTTTATATTCGGAATCTGAAAAACCGGTTTATATGTGAGTACAGGTCTATCAGTACCAGTATATTATTATGAGTACGTTATCCCTAACTAAGCGAATAATATTTATTGTCCTATACCTCTTCGGTGGTCATATTATCTTCTACAATCATTGCCTTAGGTGACAATTCTATGAACCTTGTTTAGATACTATGTTATTTTTTGTGGCTTCTATATATGAATATATTCTAATCTTGAAACTGCGTTCTCATATGTACCATGTTTATAGCTACCAGTTATTGTAGGAAGTTATTCCTATTACTAAGCAATCATATATTATCCATTCTATATCATGCCCTTAGGCCGACAAAGTTAGGAAACGTTATTATATATATATTAGTATATATATATATATAGATATTAGATATCATAATCTGAGAAAACTGGTTTTCGTCGATTTAGCAGCGTTATCATTACTTTTAAGTTCGGATACCTATGGTGTGTGTGCACGCGCGCGTATGTGTGATTATACGCGTGATGATGTGTGCGCTTACATTGGTTCTTGAAATTCTGGTATATCGTTTTAATAGTAGAAGAATACTTTTTATACTATCGATTAATCTTTCAGGATGTCAATATCGCATATTGTAGTCGCGTTTCAGTAGCACGCAATCGAAACATAAAAACATGCACATACTTGCTTTTTCCTGCGTCAAAACGGCAGTCATGCGAGAAAACAATTAAAGCATATCTAAAAGGGTACTTATAGAATCCGTATAATACACAGGAGGTCGATTTCTAAACAACGGCGTACTCTTATATATGTGTATGCTTATAAACAACGGGTAACCGTTAAGCGTTAATCACAGCCACGTATACAAACTGTAATGTCATTTATATAAGGTTAGAGCGTAGTAAATTGTAAAAAAAACGTTTTGCAGTGCCCAACCAGATAATATTATGTGTGAAATTTACATTCGCTGATGTTTTCCTAATATTGTACATCCCACATGCATAGTCTACGCTAGAAGACTCGCATACACTTACTGGTGTTATCACTTTAACTTTAGCAGAGATGAGCCCGAAAAACCTTAACCCGACTATGTTCTTAATAATACCCATTCGTCGAAGGCAGGAAACCAGCATTCTTTGATATAATATATTTGATTGATGTAAAGTTTGACTCGGGGCTAAATCTCTATTGACATTGCGAAATCTGTTGCGGACGCAGACGCGAACACACATCGCAAAAACGAGCTCTGCACATCGTTATTCCTTGCTACACCTTTTCAGTACCAATTATTCCCGAATTTCTCTACTTGATGCGTCACGATGCCGACTGGTCGAGACTGAAAGCGAACATGTCCAAGTACGCGTCGACAACAACGACGTCGACGACATCTCTACTGCCGCTGTCGAATTCGACCGCGCCACCTTGGGACGACGCGAGGAACTACTATCGTCACAGCTCGACGTCGGCGGCGCCGACGACGGAGAACGTGACGCACGAGAGCGGCCCGACGACGATGGACCCGTACGAGGCGGAGCTGCGACACCAGGAACTACTCAACGAGAATGTCGAAGTCGGCTTGATGTTCGCGTCGAAGGCGCTGATACAGATGGTCGTGAATCCATTCATAGGTCCGCTGACTAATAGGTACAACGGGTTACATATATATATATAATTATAGTAATAAGATTTCTATGAGGTTAACGCTCTGGTGAGTAGGCCCTAGCGGCCGTTACGAGCAGGAGCGGTAATCATTAACGTTACAAAAACCCTAACCCTAACCCTAACCCTAACAAACTTCGTGATACCTAAGGTTATACTTTATGACTTAGGGTTAGGGTTAGGGTTTTTGCATCATTCCTTGATATACATAATACAGAAAGTCTGTGCATCAGTTGATGATATACATAACTCTGTGCATCATTTCGTGATACCTAAGCCAGTAGACCGAATAATTCTGTCCCATCATAGGTCCCATATAACCTTTTTTATATTTTGGTGAGGGTTATATTGGCCAATATAACCCTCACCAAAATATAAAAAAGGTTATATGGGACAGAATTATTCAGTCTACCTAAGCCAGGTGCAAAGTGGATTTGCGCCGGCTTTTGCTCCCACTCCCAGTGCCAGTGTTCCGCTACCGCCGGTAGTAGGTACGACAGGTACCAATGGCAGCAAGATCAAGCCCGCACGTACAGCACACACGCGCGCCATTGACTATATATATACAACGTTGTATTGTTGTATATAATATATATATAGTCAATGGCG
>NW_014577515.1:199865-212099 GCF_000485595.1 Priapulus caudatus
TGTGTGTGTGTGTGTGTGTGTGTGTGTGTGCCTGTGTGATTGCGTGAGCGCGTGCGTGTGTTTGCGCGCACGCGCCTTCGTGCATTGCGTTTGTGCGTGCGTACGTTTGTGCGTGCGTGCGTTCGTGCGCACATAAAAGGTCACACAATATTATGGATTATATATATTCGTACCTCTGTCCTCGCTCACTCGCAGGGATGGGTATGTTAGCCGCTGCGTTCCCCGACGACAAGGAAAGAGGAAACGCAATGGGCATCGCGCTAGGTGGCCTCGCTATGGGAGTCCTCATCGGTCCACCGTACGGAGCCTTCATGTACGAGTGGGTAGGCAAAGAAGCTCCCTTCCTCATTCTGGCGACAGTGTCACTGCTGGACGGAGGTATATACAACTAAAACAACGTGGTCGGCTTTGGTTTGGGGGGAAGGGGTCGTTGATTATATTATCGGGATTGTATAGTATTTATCAACTGCTAAGTGCAAGACTGATTGTAATGTACTTATTTTATTACCTTTCTTAATTGAATTGGTGACATTATTTACTTTTTCAATCACGACAAAACCTTCTCTTCACCGCAATGTGAGCGATCGAGAAAATGCGTACGAAGCGACTTGCGCGCCGTCTACCGCCAACGTTCGACGGTTTTCGAGTGCGATGTTGCGCGATAGTTGACTTCCATGTTGCGCTTCGTTGCAGCCTTGCAGCTGCTCGTTCTGAAGCCGTGCGTGAGGCGAGGTGAGATGCAGGGCGCTTCACTGAAGGAGCTGCTGAAGGATCCTTACATACTCATAGCTGCGGGCGCCATCACGTTCGCCAACATGGGCATAGCTATGATGGAGCCTTCCCTCCCGATTTGGATGATGGACACAATGCACTCGGAAAAATGGGAACTCGGTAAACATCACGAGGCCGAACACCGCCCCTCAAAACATTTTATTATCTACCCACTGCAATACACATAACCCCGTTGAAAGCGAATCAATTTAGTATTTACTTGCGATCGTATAATTTGGAATTTGGATTTTAGATTTTGAATAGGGAGTCGTGATCTTGTCATGGTACGTTCGACTAAGCAAAACAGTACAAATAAAATCGAATACAGTACGAATGTTATTTGCTAAGTACCTTCTACAAAGTATCTACTAAATATCGTGTAATAAAAACTACCAAATATTACCTAAATAACTTGTTCTAAATATCTACTAAATGCCATGTATACTAAATTTATACTAAATACCTTGTAATAAATATCTACTAAATACTAATGGTAAATCATGTAGTAAATATACCTTGTAATAAATATCTCGTAAATATGTTATGCTAAATTTCTGCTACATATTTGTACTAATTATCTGGTATATATCTTGGCATAATGACGTCAAATTAAAACCAATTAACATTCAATCGTTGCGTCATTACAGGTGTAGCGTTTCTACCAGCAAGTATCTTGTACTTGATCGGTACAAATATATTTGGTCCTCTAGCTCACAAGATGGGCAGGTAGGTATATCTTACTACGCGAGCATAGAACGATAAACTATACGCTACTATGCTATTCGTCTCGTGCCCGGTATCTAGTATAGCCGACATGTGATTTTACTTTAGCCAAAATTAACGCGATAGCATCGGGCGTAAAATGTCATGCCGGTCTAATAAATTTGTGCTTTATCGTCTCCCAGGTGGCGTTGCTCACTGATAGGAATGCTTGCGATCGGCATATGTCTAATGTTTGTAAGTATAGGCGTACTATGCAACGCTTCCGCTCTAACGCGTAAACGATCCTTGGATTTGACGCAAATTCTGCAACTCGCTGCTGTTGTTACCACAGAGACTGGGGTTTAATAAACTATAATTGGCGCTTTGACCCTTTTCGAGCGTGCAATTCGTCATGCATACGCTAAAAACTAACGCGAAAGCTACATTTATTTTCGCTTAACATCCATTTAGGTACCACAGGCGCGTCAACTTGCGCATTTAATACCGCCGAACGCTGGACTGGGTTTGGCCATAGGTAATTCCGTCATTTTATTTTTTAAATATTTAATTATCTACATACGATAATTATCTTTGTGTGTAATATAGCATTTGCCCTCTAGCAAAATATTTGACTATAATGATTTGGTATTCGCATGCGCCTAGAATCTCTCCGTAATAACGCCTACTAATCATGTATATGTAAATCGTTATTACACCAACTTTCACTTATTTACTCCTCCGCTCACGTACACGGTTATTGCACTCGCGTTACAGGTATGGTAGATTCCGCAATGATGCCAACGATGGGCTATTTGGTTGATATTCGACATGTCGCTGTCTATGGAAGTGTGTATGCCATAGCTGATGCCGCCTTCTGCGTTGGATTTGCAGTCGGTGGGTGTACGAAAATAGCAGTTACTTATTTGTAGCATTCGGGTACATTTTATCCGCTACACGTTACTATACAACCACAGTTTCAATAGTTTCATAGATTCAACCCCCTATAATTGTATTTAGCGTATAATGTGCGAGTTATCATTCTATTTAGGCTGAGACTATGGTTTGAAAAGTAGACATATTTGAAATCATTTTGCGCAAAATTACGCTCACTTCACCGGTAACTTGTATTACGGATACAATATATTACCAAACATATATAATATATATATGTGTAGTATTACCAACACCGAGAAGTAGAACCGAATACAAACGCGTTAATGACACGTTATCCCTACTAAGCAATCATATTTTATTCTCCTACCCTCGCGGCGGTAATATTATCCCTTTATATCATGCCCTGTAGGCGACAATATTATGAAACGTATATATATATATATATATATATATATATATATCAGGAGCGTATAATGACAAATACAATAATGATATAATGATAAATTTTTCATTATACGCTCCTGATATATATATATCAAGAGTACATAATGGGAGACATAAAGGGGGCACATAAAGGAGAGTGCATAATCTCCTATTATGTACTCTTGATATATATATATATATATATATATATATATATATATTGTGGCAGTTTATATCGTAATCTGAAAACCGGTTTATATTAGTACCAGTCTATAGTACCAGTTATATTATGTAGTACATTATCCCTACTAAGGAATAATATTTTATTGTCCTATACCCTCTCGGTGGTCATATTATCCATTTACATATCATGCCCTCTAGGTGACAATTCTATGAAACCTATATATACATGTATATTGGTGGCTATTATATATAATATATCGTAATCTGAAAACTGGTTTATATAGTACCAGTTTATAGTACCAGTTATATGTAGGAAGTTATCCCTATACTAAGCAATCATATATTATCCATTTATATCATGCCCTCGACTCATGGCGACAATATTATGAAACGTTTATATATATATATATATATATATATATATATAGATATATAGATATCATAATCTGAAAACTGGTTTTCGTCATTTAGCAGCGTTATCATTATTTTAATTCGGAGTACCATTGAAACAACAGGTCCAGCTCTGAGTGGAACGATAGTCCGAACGTTGGGATTTGACTGGATGCTGTACGGAATAGCAATAGTTAACATCATTTACTCGCCACTGATGTTTTTCCTCAAAGATCCAAAACCGAACGAAGAGAAGGCGGTGAGTTGTGGGTCCTATACGCTCTCATGTTAGCCGACATGTGCGAATAGTTCTACGTAATAACAACACATACACAATAAAATGAATAGGCTATTTTTGGAGGATTGCTAGGATTTTACTATACTGTCATAAGCGTACTACTAGTGCACGCGGGCGTTTTATTCGAAGGTGTTGTTGTCGCCATTGTGAGATGAGAAGATAATTTTGTTAGGGACTGAAATCTCAATCGCGGAGACAATGATCTCTTAGTGCGCAACGTATCTCATTGCGGTAATAGTGAAGAAACTAGCCTATATAGTTGCTATATTAGTTAGCTGCTATTATATATCTAGATTATATAGTCTATATAGTTGCTATTTTAGTTAACTGCTATTATATATCTAGATTATATAGCTTATATAGCTGTTATTTTAGCTAGCTGCTATTATATATCTAGATTATATAGCTTGTTATAACCACTGCATTATGTGCCATCTAGGCTCCTACGAGGGATAACATAGCTGCTACTTTCCTTCTGCAGGCGTTAATCATAAACGAGGAGTGTCCGGTGAAGTATGTGACGTACAATCAGACGAACGGTGGCCACTTCTCGGACGGGGAGGACGACTGGTGACAGGGCGCTGCTCGGCGTTAGGCGCGAAGCAATTGTAGAAAATATATATTTATCATATAAAGCATATAATATAGAAGCATTCGGTGGCTTTATAGTTGTAGAAATGGGACGTGAATAACACAAGCTGCATGCGATATCGAGCGCGGTGCCGCTATAGATGCCCGCAGCAGCTTACAGGCCGTTTTGCGTATATAGGCAGTGTTGTGCCAGAACCGGAAACGTCTGCCTGATATATAATATGCGCAGATAGAATATTCGTTGTTATCGTAACAAGAATTTGACATTGAGAGACATTCAGCCGACCATCCATCAGCATGTGTTAAAGTTCTCAAGCGCTGTGTGTCTCAAAAGATGAATGGACTTATGCAATATATGAAACAGTATATATAAATATATAGGCCTGCTCGCAATTAATGTTCAGTATCGTACATCATCGAATATATGTATATATTTTTGCGTGAATAGTTACAGTATAAGAATAAGTGTATATGCGTAACAGAATAATCTTAGCTGACTCATACATTTCAGCTTGTGACCAAATACGTTTCGTTTAAAAACGAGCCGACAAGATATGGCCCTTTAGAGCATAATGACGGGTGCATGCTAGCACGAGGTGCATATTTTCAAATAATCCTTCTGGTCACGGTATTCCTGTCACGGAAATGTATCAGGCTACGTGGCCGAGGTTCGTCAAACGCTGTCTTTAAAAAAAACCGAGCATTAGTCGCAGTTACATTTTTCCGTTTACCTTTAAACACGTTACTTACACGTGTATCCGAGAATAACTTAACGTCGCTCTATGTCTACCACATCATAGCTAGCTGTCCTAACTGTTAGAATGTTTTTTAACAATTACTGGATACTGCGTAGTTGCGATTGGTCAGAAAATGCGTTATTTTATTATGGTCAGATATTGCGGCAGCAATACTGCCTAGCATATATTCAACATAATCTTGAACACTTTCCCTGGAGTTATAACACCTCCCTAGTTGGAACACGTCCAAATAGTGCATCTTCCTATACAGGAAAAGCGATATAGATCAATGAAATATGTGTCATGTACGTAAGCAAGCGCAATAGATATCCATGGCTAATCATCTACTATATTTTAGAATGCCGATTCGTGCAGTAATAATAATGTTATATAGATTATAGTTAGCTAGTTGTGTCTTCCTGCTGCGTGTATACAGTTCTGTACTCAGCATGAATCGGTAGGCTTGATGTTAGACATGTAAGGGCGCGGCGTGTTCGCGGCGACTGTTAACTCGCTACGTCTATCTATCTCCAAAATCGCGCATGCGCAGTGGAGACGATATGCTACGTGTTGCAGACGCATTCATGTGCATAGTAAAACCTATAGTCGCGATTTAATCAGAAAAGGTTGTGCAGTTGTGAGGTGTGCGGCGATTATATCTGCATATATAAGCCGTTTTATTGGTATAGGTACCATAACCTGTATTGGATGGAAACAATACCCCCTATAAAGAATTCCGAACTGGCTTAATCCCAGCTGTGGAGATGGCTATTCTAGCTATACGCCCTTCTTAAACGTTGTGATCATGTCACGGATGCGACCTTCAACCACGACTAGCAATACTATCATAGTTACGGGTGCACTAGTAATTACCTTGCCCTTCCCGTGACCTGTAAAGGAGACGATGAATGATCGAATGGGTTACCATTTGCGTTCTCAATTCGAACACGTTTAGGATAGAGGCAATTAGTTTTTATTTCAACTCGTTCATTCTAATTCGTTTTCAACTACGATGGGACGTTAGTACTGCAATTCGAAGCTATGATTAATAAATGTACTATGAAATGCTCAATGGTTATAGAATCGATGGTCAAAAATTCGCCGAGAGGCACGCAGGAATAAATCCTGATCGAAACGGCGCGGGGTAGACTCCTTGATGCTCGGCTATGACAGAAAATGTTTGTTACTGCATTTCTGCATTTCTGCATTTCTGCCGAAACTTTAAGGCATGTCGGATTCACGGTTCGATTACATTCGGCAGCGCAGAAAGGTCCGCATAGAATGGTCAGCGTAGAGAGGTCAGCATAGAATGGTCAGCGTAGAGAGGTCAGCATAGAAAGGTCCGCATAGAATGGTCAACATAGAGAGGTCCGCATAGAATGGTCCGCAGAGAATGGTCAGCATAGAGAGGTCCGCATAGAATGGTCAGCATAGAAAGGTCAGCATAGAGAGGTCCGCATAGAATGGTCCGCATAGAATGGTCAGCATAGACAGGTCAGCATAGAATGGTCAGCATAGAGAGGTCCGCATAGAATAGTCAGCATAGAGAGGTCCGCATAGAATGGTCAGCATAGACAGGTCAGTATATAATGGTCAGCATAGAGAGGTCAGCATGGACAGGTCAGTATAGAAGGGTCAGCGTAGAAAGGGCAGCGTAGAAAGATCAGCACAGAAAGGTCAGCGTTGAAAGGTCAGTACAGAGAGGCCCGCATGGGTAGTATAGGATATTGTCGAACAAAGGAGGGCGGCACCACACTCTTGCGATAAAAATACACAATCAAAGGTACCCGCATTCAAGATAAAGGGGCGTATTCAAATTCGCAACATAATTGGACACTCGAGGCGTGAGTACCTTTGATGGGAGTGTCCACATAACCCTCGTCGAACATACCCGAAGTGAATGGCAAAGTAGAAAACCTCGCCAGCAAAATCCTGCCAAGCAGGATTTTATAGTCTGGGAAATCGCGTCAGATCTTGATAAATAGTTTAGTGAAAATAAGTTATTATATATGTGGTTAAATGCGTAATTACAGACATAAATAGCCCGCGGCAAGTCGCATTCTCCCGTAATGTTTTCTGCGGACCCGCCCTTGCCACCGGCCACGGAAAGGCGTACCCATCTCACGCACGTTCTGGAATGAAACAATAATTGATCGAGAATTGCCTGAGATCTGAGATCTGCCTTTTCGAATCGTTTCCCGCAAACAGTTTCTAAAAGAGCACTATAACTAAAAAAACGAAAGAAACGAAACGAAACGAAACGATAATGAAATAAACAAACACGATAACGAACACATAAGAACATAATAGAGCGACAGAAATATATTGTTAGTGTGTAGGCAGGCAGAGAAAAGAAGAATAAACAGTAAAGCAGTCGCGTAGGCGGTAGGCCCCTACACCTTGTATCGAGCTACTACACATCCGTGCCTGTGATTTGTATGAGATGTACTGATCTTCGCATACGAGCACTTCAGGGATTACACTATGTAGCAGTCGACAATAAGAAAAAGGCGCATGCATGTGCGTACACATTTACACGTGAAGTCGTGCACGTACGCATGCACACACACACACACACACACACACACACACACACACACACACACACACACACACACACACACACACACACACACACACACACACACACACACACACACACACACACACACACACACACACACACACACACACACACACACACACACACACACGCGCGCGTCCATACGCTCGCACGGGCGCACGTATGCCGACATGAAATTAATGTGCCATTATTCAGTACGCATTAGGCATAACTTATGCTTGTGTTATGCTAGGGTTGCACCTCGTGCCGCGTTCAGTTTGCCTGGGCCGATCTAGCTATATCGTTGAGATCGACTTATTAGTAACGTTGTACGTACAGGCAGGGACAGAAATTCGTAAGCATCGTATTTATGGAAGACCGTATATTGAGCCTTGTCTGGTGTATGGCCAATTCGAACGTCTGTCACTACGCGTTGATTCTAGAATAATGTACGCAAAACATCGCTAAATAAAGTTCTACGCGGTGAAATATTTACAGCAGCAAACCTTTCTTTTTGAGTTCTTTCTCTAGGTATTATGTATAGCGTTTATCGCAGTGAATTCAAACGCAAAAGTCACAGACATATGTCACACGCACGTTGATATAAGCTCTAGTTAATGCACCACCAAACCCTTCAACCAACTCAGCCTCACAACACCCGAGTACATTTTTACACCGAAAGAGAAAAACAACGCCGCTATTAGTATGCAGACGTAAGACGAAGCGAGTTTAATCTTAAGACATCTCATGTATACTCATCAACGGGTAACTATTTATTTAGCAAATTACAATTCCGTTGTCAGGCAATCGGTGCAGTACCTCGATGCCTGTTGCGATTGTTGTTTACTTTAACATTGCTCGTATCACCGTGTACAAAGGAACCAGGGCGTAGAAGGTGAAACCTGTACCGCCTCGGGCGCTATTCAGTCCCATCGACTTTGCGGTTGCACGCAGTGACATGGGTATGACCTTGTGCAGGCGAGAACTGGGAGGCGCTCCTCTACCATATAAGCACTGTCTCTGGCAACAGGTTTTCAGTCATGAACAGCGGAGTTACGAACACAACATCGGCTATGTTGAAGCTAGTGTGCATCTTCGCCGTGCTGGGTGAGTTTGTTTTATTCACCGCTAGGATCGATATGTGCAACATTATTAATCATTTTAGGTTTCGCTTAGGTTCACATCTTATCGATAGAGTTTGGTGAGAACGACAGAAGAAAATTCTTCTTTTCAATAATCTGCAAATATAGCAAATTCTGGTAGAAAATAGTAACTAAAAAGGCTTAGCTTTATGTCACATAATTCAATATAAACGCATAAGGAGAATAAAGAAAAGGGAAATGAGAATAGAGACTACATGGATGCATATGAACTCTATTAGAACCACATACGTATATTCATATATTCATTCGCACAACATGACACAATTTGAAATGAATGAGTGACTAAAGGTATTAAATCGCTTATCACATCTTGAATTAAATCAATGAATCAATTAATCCTTTTCGAGCGCTGAGTGACATTACATTCCTTATCGCTCAATTGTCTGTCGAAACCTTGACCACCCGACGAAGGTTGTCATATCTACGCATTAGACCCTCGCTGTTTGCAAGATCAACTGCCAAGTAACTCTAATAAGTAAACACGCGAACAATAGAAACCAGAGGCGTCGCCGCTAAGGTTAAATAGGACTAACAGACGTCGAGAACGTGCGCAGAACATATTTGTGCTATGGATTAAGACCCTCGCGGCTTAATTAGTGTTTGTATAGCTACGACTCTACACACATGTACATCTGTTATGATGACACATATCGTGTATTAGTTTCTCTTGTAGTAGTAGTACCTATCGTAGCAATGTAGGCTACCGTCGGTTTGAAATACCACTGAATTTAATTAGCACGGAATTAACAGTTACTAACAAACACACTTTATGCGCAGAAAGAATGAACCAGCAGATGCCTGTTATATTACGCAGTATAGTAGCAAGTAATTTTTTTCATATTTATTCAGGTAGGGTAACTGCGCCTTTATAAAGAGCCACGTACTTAATTGGAAAACCTTCCTTGTAATTCGTAATGGGTTTATTTCACTAACCTATACGGCCATCATCAAGTATGAATATATTATATATATATATATACATATAGGTAACTTTGGTAATCAATGCGTGCTGATGCCTAAGGTAAGCAGAATGTCTGTGTAGAGGTCATTATTCCGCTGAACAAAGGGTAGAAAGGCGTTGTCATTAAGCTCCCAAGTTTTTGAGTAGACCTGTTTTTGATCTATACACAGTTTCACTTTTACAAAACCGAATCGTAATTGATGCGGGTTCTAGTGATATTAATCGAAGGTCTGCAGGGCTAAAAGGCAGCCAAGGCCAAGACTCCACCCAGATAATATTTAAAAGCAGGTTCGTTGTGGCTGGTAGATTTTGACAACATACGAGAACAACAGCCCGAAGCGAAATCCTTTGCGTACGCGCACGCGTGTGCCTACATGTGTAGGAGGGAAGGGGCGTGTGCTTGAATGCGCGCGTGTGTTTGTGCATGTCTGTGTGGCTGCTTGCATGCGTGCCCGCGGATGGGTGTGAATGCGCGTGTGCGTGCGTATGGAAAGCATTTTGTTCAAAAACCTGGTTTATCGGTCGATAATGATAGTTTCGTCGATAAACTAGGTTTTTGGTTCGATAAACCAGGTTTTTGGTTCGATAAACCAGGCTTATCGACCAAAAACCTGGTTTATCGACTTTTTGAACAAAATGCTTTCCATATAAGCAGGTTTATCGAAATAATCATAGTTCCTTTTTCGAAAAACCTGGTTTATCGGTCGATAATGATAGTTTCGTTGATAAACCAGGTTTTTGGTTCGATAAACCAGGTTTTTCGTCGATAAACCTGGTTTATCGGTCGATAATGATAGTTTTGTCGATAAACCAGGTTTTTGGTTCGATAAACCAGGTTTTTGGTTCGATAAACCAGGTTTTTGGTTCGATAAACCAGGTTTATCGACCAAAAACCTGCTTTATCGACTTTTTGAACAAAATGCTTTTCATATAAGCATGCGCGTGTGTTTGATTTCCTGCGGATAGCCAGGCGGGCAGGCGTACCCGTGTGTGTTTGCGCGCATGTCAGTGCATGCATGCACGTGAGTTTGATATAACGACTCTCATTACTAATATATTAAAAATTTTCTTTTAGCCACTACTCTTGCAGTAGATGGCGACTTCGATATAGACATCGGAATACCACGCGCTAAAGGTACCTGTCAGTTCCGTTGCGTGTCCGACGGCAGTTGTCTTCTAGACTTTGCACAGACATGTGATGGCGTGGAAGACTGCCCTCAGGGGGAAGACGAAGACTGTGGTATGTCATTATTTCTCGCCTTCTTTAGTCAACGAAATTGGTACGTTTCGTGCCATTCGTCAAGAAGAAGCGAATAATCGCAAAATAATCGAATATAATAATTTTTAGTTTTGTTAGTTTAGTTTATCGTTTTGATTCGCATTCGCGAGGATAAACAATTAAGCAGGCGTTAGTTAGACGTTATATTGTGTTGAATTTAAAATATATGTGCGGGGTTTGTTGTTTCACTGTAGTCTACATTCACTACCATATATGCATCATATAATAGAATATGTTTTCTGTTTAAATCCAGGTTCACTCTGTGACCCGGAAACATGCCTGCTAAGAGACAACTGCCATTGTCTGAGCACCTCGCCACCTGGCGGCCTAGAACCAAAGGATGTTCCGCAGATGATCTTGATTAACACGGAGAACGAAATACCATACAGCGGTATCTTTTCTACGAGGTGCGATAGGGGCTAACATGAATACTTCAACTGAACATTTTAAAATTAAAATCTAATATATGTTGCCCGCATTGATAGCTCAACAGTATTACCTATTTATATAGCGTAGGTCTACATGAACATGATTAAATTTCGATCGAAATTACTAAAGTTCATGTTAATAAATATATTTAAGCAGACCGCTTGCTATTTTGGGTTCTTGTTACCGTTCTTGCTAGCAGAACCATCATTAGCATATATCGTCATCTATTCTGCAAATGTGTATTTTTTTACCAAAAACATTGGATTTGGGATTCTAATTGTGATTATAGACTAGAATTGAGAGTCTACACACAGGGGCGCATATTAAACGCAGTCGATTCGTTACTAGATCCACAGATAAGGATGGAAAAGCCATAAGAGTGCCACGCAAAAATCCAAATGGATGTCAGGCAACGGGCACTTTCTTCTTCCGTCACGAGTACACAAACTATGCTTACGTCAAGCAGGTTTACGCGAGAGGTCACGAGATCGGCTCGCTGTCGATTAGGTAAGAGACGGGATGCGCAGAGGGAAAGGGCGTTGTCATAGTGTCAGTTGAGTAAACAGACTCAAGGTCGAATTTTCAGCGTGACGACATATTTGTTTTTTCGAGCCACGCGCAACAACAAAAGTAGTAGCAATGAGATACGAATGTTACGGCTATAGCACACACACGCAATCACGCACACGCACGCACGAACCCACGCACGTACATACACACAGACATACGCACGCACACACACACGCGCGCGCGCGCACACACATACACACACGCGCGCACACACACGCGCGCAAACACACACACGCACAGGCACATACGCACACACACACACACACACACACACACACAC
>NW_014577515.1:212109-229641 GCF_000485595.1 Priapulus caudatus
CACACACACACACACACACACACACACACACACACACACACACACACACACACGCGCGCGTCCATACGCTCGCACGGGCGCACGTATGCCGACATGAAATTAATGTGCCATTATTCAGTACGCATTAGGCATAACTTATGCTTGTGTTATGCTAGGGTTGCACCTCGTGCCGCGTTCAGTTTGCCTGGGCCGATCTAGCTATATCGTTGAGATCGACTTATTAGTAACGTTGTACGTACAGGCAGGGACAGAAATTCGTAAGCATCGTATTTATGGAAGACCGTATATTGAGCCTTGTCTGGTGTATGGCCAATTCGAACGTCTGTCACTACGCGTTGATTCTAGAATAATGTACGCAAAACATCGCTAAATAAAGTTCTACGCGGTGAAATATTTACAGCAGCAAACCTTTCTTTTTGAGTTCTTTCTCTAGGTATTATGTATAGCGTTTATCGCAGTGAATTCAAACACAAAAGTCACAGACATATGTCACACGCACGTTGATATAAGCTCTAGTTAATGCACCACCAAACCCTTCAACCAACTCAGCCTCACAACACCCGAGTACATTTTCACACCGAAAGAGAAAAACAACGCCGCTATTAGTATGCAGACGTAAGACGAAGCGAGTTTAATCTTAAGACATCTCATGTATACTCATCAACGGGTAACTATTTATTTAGCAAATTACAATTCCGTTGTCAGGCAATCGGTGCAGTACCTCGATGCCTGTTGCGATTGTTGTTTACTTTAACATTGCTCGTATCACCGTGTACAAAGGAACCAGGGCGTAGAAGGTGAAACCTGTACCGCCTCGGGCGCTATTCAGTCCCATCGACTTTGCGGTTGCACACAGTGACATGGGTATGACCTTGTGCAGGCGAGAACTGGGAGGCGCTCCTCTACCATATAAGCACTGTCTCTGGCAACAGGTTTTCAGTCATGAACAGCGGAGTTACGAACACAACATCGGCTATGTTGAAGCTAGTGTGCATCTTCGCCGTGCTGGGTGAGTTTGTTTTATTCACCGCTAGGATCGATATGTGCAACATTATTAATCATTTTAGGTTTCGCTTAGGTTCACATCTTATCGATAGAGTTTGGTGAGAACGACAGAAGAAAATTCTTCTTTTCAATAATCTGCAAATATAGCAAATTCTGGTAGAAAATAGTAACTAAAAAGGCTTAGCTTTATGTCACATAATTCAATATAAACGCATAAGGAGAATAAAGAAAAGGGAAATGAGAATAGAGACTACATGGATGCATATGAACTCTATTAGAACCACATACGTATATTCATATATTCATTCGCACAACATGACACAATTTGAAATGAATGAGTGACTAAAGGTATTAAATCGCTTATCACATCTTGAATTAAATCAATGAATCAATTAATCCTTTTCGAGCGCTGAGTGACATTACATTCCTTATCGCTCAATTGTCTGTCGAAACCTTGACCACCCGACGAAGGTTGTCATATCTACGCATTAGACCCTCGCTGTTTGCAAGATCAACTGCCAAGTAACTCTAATAAGTAAACACGCGAACAATAGAAACCAGAGGCGTCGCCGCTAAGGTTAAATAGGACTAACAGACGTCGAGAACGTGCGCAGAACATATTTGTGCTATGGATTAAGACCCTCGCGGCTTAATTAGTGTTTGTATAGCTACGACTCTACACACATGTACATCTGTTATGATGACACATATCGTGTATTAGTTTCTCTTGTAGTAGTAGTACCTATCGTAGCAATGTAGGCTACCGTCGGTTTGAAATACCACTGAATTTAATTAGCACGGAATTAACAGTTACTAACAAACACACTTTATGCGCAGAAAGAATGAACCAGCAGATGCCTGTTATATTACGCAGTATAGTAGCAAGTAATTTTTTTCATATTTATTCAGGTAGGGTAACTGCGCCTTTATAAAGAGCCACGTACTTAATTGGAAAACCTTCCTTGTAATTCGTAATGGGTTTATTTCACTAACCTATACGGCCATCATCAAGTATGAATATATTATATATATATATATACATATAGGTAACTTTGGTAATCAATGCGTGCTGATGCCTAAGGTAAGCAGAATGTCTGTGTAAAGGTCATTATTCCGCTGAACAAAGGGTAGAAAGGCGTTGTCATTAAGCTCCCAAGTTTTTGAGTAGACCTGTTTTTGATCTATACACAGTTTCACTTTTACAAAACCGAATCGTAATTGATGCGGGTTCTAGTGATATTAATCGAAGGTCTGCAGGGCTAAAAGGCAGCCAAGGCCAAGACTCCACCCAGATAATATTTAAAAGCAGGTCCGTTGTGGCTGGTAGATTTTGACAACATACGAGAACAACAGCCCGAAGCGAAATCCTTTGCGTACGCGCACGCGTGTGCCTACATGTGTAGGAGGGAAGGGGCGTGTGCTTGAATGCGCGCGTGTGTTTGTGCATGTCTGTGTGGCTGCTTGCATGCGTGCCCGCGGATGGGTGTGAATGCGCGTGTGCGTGCGTATGGAAAGCATTTTGTTCATAAACCTGGTTTATCGGTCGATAATGATAGTTTTGTCGATAAACCAGGTTTTTGGTTCGATAAACCAGGTTTTTGGTTCGATAAACCAGGTTTTTGGTTCGATAAACCAGGTTTATCGACCAAAAACCTGCTTTATCGACTTTTTGAACAAAATGCTTTTCATATAAGCATGCGCGTGTGTTTGATTTCCTGCGGATAGCCAGGCGGGCAGGCGTACCCGTGTGTGTTTGCGCGCATGTCAGTGCATGCATGCACGTGAGTTTGATATAACGACTCTCATTACTAATATATTAAAAATTTTCTTTTAGCCACTACTCTTGCAGTAGATGGCGACTTCGATATAGACATCGGAATACCACGCGCTAAAGGTACCTGTCAGTTCCGTTGCGTGTCCGACGGCAGTTGTCTTCTAGACTTTGCACAGACATGTGATGGCGTGGAAGACTGCCCTCAGGGGGAAGACGAAGACTGTGGTATGTCATTATTTCTCGCCTTCTTTAGTCAACGAAATTGGTACGTTTCGTGCCATTCGTCAAGAAGAAGCGAATAATCGCAAAATAATCGAATATAATAATTTTTAGTTTTGTTAGTTTAGTTTATCGTTTTGATTCGCATTCGCGAGGATAAACAATTAAGCAGGCGTTAGTTAGACGTTATATTGTGTTGAATTTAAAATATATGTGCGGGGTTTGTTGTTTCACTGTAGTCTACATTCACTACCATATATGCATCATATAATAGAATATGTTTTCTGTTTAAATCCAGGTTCACTCTGTGACCCGGAAACATGCCTGCTAAGAGACAACTGCCATTGTCTGAGCACCTCGCCACCTGGCGGCCTAGAACCAAAGGATGTTCCGCAGATGATCTTGATTAACACGGAGAACGAAATACCATACAGCGGTATCTTTTCTACGAGGTGCGATAGGGGCTAACATGAATACTTCAACTGAACATTTTAAAATTAAAATCTAATATATGTTGCCCGCATTGATAGCTCAACAGTATTACCTATTTATATAGCGTAGGTCTACATGAACATGATTAAATTTCGATCGAAATTACTAAAGTTCATGTTAATAAATATATTTAAGCAGACCGCTTGCTATTTTGGGTTCTTGTTACCGTTCTTGCTAGCAGAACCATCATTAGCATATATCGTCATCTATTCTGCAAATGTGTATTTTTTTACCAAAAACATTGGATTTGGGATTCTAATTGTGATTATAGACTAGAATTGAGAGTCTACACACAGGGGCGCATATTAAACGCAGTCGATTCGTTACTAGATCCACAGATAAGGATGGAAAAGCCATAAGAGTGCCACGCAAAAATCCAAATGGATGTCAGGCAACGGGCACTTTCTTCTTCCGTCACGAGTACACAAACTATGCTTACGTCAAGCAGGTTTACGCGAGAGGTCACGAGATCGGCTCGCTGTCGATTAGGTAAGAGACGGGATGCGCAGAGGGAAAGGGCGTTGTCATAGTGTCAGTTGAGTAAACAGACTCAAGGTCGAATTTTCAGCGTGACGACATATTTGTTTTTTCGAGCCACGCGCAACAACAAAAGTAGTAGCAATGAGATACGAATGTTACGGCTATAGCACACACACGCAATCACGCACACGCACGCACGAACCCACGCACGTACATACACACAGACATACGCACGCACACACACACGCGCGCGCGCGCACACACATACACACCACGCGACGCGGACCAACACCGCGCGGCCAAACACCGTCCGACGCCGCTCACGACAACCCGCCGCGGACGCTCGGGACACAGGTACGCACCACACATCATGGCCCGGGGGCACCCCGCCGGGCCGTCCGCAACCACCACACCACCACACCGACAACACAACACCACACACACACAAGCACCGGGCCCGGGCACAGCCCGCGACCACGAGCAGGAGCAGCGACCACGACACGCGACAACACCCAGGCCGGCCGAGACGCAAGGCGCCGGCGCCCGCGCGCCACCGACCACACACACATACACACACATGAACACCGCAGCCCCGGCACGACACCACCAACAACGCCCGCCGCCGCGCCCCCCACGGCCCCGGGCCCGCCACCGGCCCCGCGGGGCCGCGGTCAGCACAAACACACACACACACAGGGCGGGCGTCGACACACACACCACAGCACTGCGGGCCGGCGATAGGCATACACACCACACACACAGCCCACAGCCCACGTGCGTCGGCCCTCCACACCATGAAAGCACGCCCCGGGCCGCAATCTAAACGGGTTAGGTACGACATTTGTATTTCTACCTATACTAACTTATATACTAACAATTTCTGTAATGTATTAGTCACCAGCTACCAAGCACTTATTGGGCCATGGCATCCGCGGAAGAATGGGATCGAGAGCTTTCTGGACACAAACAACTGTTGGAGAAATTTGCCGGTATCAATCCAGCTGATGTCAAGGGGACTAGGGGCTCCCCATACTACCAGGTGTGCGGAGGCTGAGCGGATAGTCCATAACCTAGTGGCTGTCTGTGTATATGTTATATGTATAATGTATATTATATATATATAATATATAGTATATATAGGTGAGTAGTACTAGTACTAAGGAGGAGTATACTGTATAGGGTGTGTGTGTGTGTGTGTGTGTGTGTTGGTGTGTGTGTGTTGTGTGTGTGTGTGTGTGTGTGTGTGTGTGTGAGTGTGTGTGTGTGTGTGTGTGCTGTCGTGTGCGCCCGCCCGTGTTTTGTGTGTGTGTTCGATGTGTGTGCGTTTGTGTGTGTGTGTGTGTGTGTGTGAGTGTGTGTGGGTGTGTGTGTTGTGCTGTGTGTGTGATGTGTGTGTATGTGTGTGGCTGTTTGGTGTGTGTGTGTGTGGTGTGTGTGTGTGTGTGTGTGTGTGGTCGTGGTGTAGTGTGGTGTGTGCTGTGTGTGTGTGTGTGTGGGTGTATGAAGGCGCCCTACGCATAGTATACATTATACTTATATGTATTAAAACCAACCTATAGCTAAACATACTATATGGAGGTGCCAACGGACCTCATCATAATATAAGACTCGCCTGCTGTTTTGAGACTGCTCATATTTTATGTGGTTTCCTTCAGGTTGGTGGTGAAAACCAATTTGATGCTATGAGTCGCAACGGTTTCGCGTATGACTCATCAATGGCGACACATTACAATAACCCACCGGTTTATCCCTACACGTTGGATCACAAGAATAGGATTGAATGCTTCGTTCCGCCATGTCCACTCAAATCATGGCCAGGAATCTGGGAGGTGGGTTTATAATATTTGGATATGCGCGTTCCTGCGCAACACATCACATTGTACATAATATTAATGTTTATTGATAAATTGCGTGTGTGGTTTAAAAAATCAGTTACCATAGGTAATGCTATAATATCTCCGCTGCCATTCGGGTAGTAAATGGCCAATGTACATCTCATTCTGTTTCATTTACATAACAGCAATAACATACAAACGAGGCGAATAAAATGTTTCATAAAACGATTCCACCAGCGCAGACGCACACTCCGTGAACAATAAATTGTCTACTATTTTGTAGTCTAACGCGATAAGCCGGAAAAGAATTATAGGTGTGTTTATTCTAACAAATTCTACGACACAATTCAAGAATGAGAATGTAATGGCCAACACAAAATAGTGCGTCATTGGGGGTTATTGTGGAATCATTCGTTCAATGTATATTTAGGCGTATAGTCGCATGTGTTACCTACGTTATATTATTTAATGTTATATTTTACAATGTCTTCAGATTCCACTGAATGTCTACAACGACGTTAATGGTACTCGTTGCAAACAGCTCGGAAGCTGTTATCGTCCTGGTAACCGAGATTGGTACAGTTTCATCAAGCAAAACTTTAACCGCCATTATTTGACCAACAGGTTGGTTTGAAATTATCGACATTGGCGTGTTACACACATTATCAAGCAAGATTCATACTTTTCTTCTCGGTAGACTTTCTTCGTCCGAAACTGTTAAATCCGTTATATGTTAATGTAATCCGGTAGTGTTGCTATTTTTTCCCATTAAATTCAGTACGATATCAAATTAGATTGCACACTACCCCAATTGCTCTAAACATTCAAACAAAGAAAAAAAAAACGGGGAAAAATATTCGTTCAATATAATACGATATATACATAATACGACGTAAGCTCCAAGTAAGCCTCGTCATGTTGTGAGCCGAATATAAGATTAGAAATATATGCCCGTCTCTGCTTCTCTCCACGTACAGGGCTCCATTCCAAATCACGCTGCGAAATGACTGGTTCATATCAAGCTCGACAGCTTATCGTGGTTTGATACAGTTCCTTGACGAGATGGCTGAAATGAATGACGTCTACTTTGTCAGCATGTCTCAGGTAAGATACGAACGCAACCTTCTATAGTAAGTTTAAAAAACGTGATAAAGATTGCATAAATCTTTGAGTCAATCGTACTTCTACAACGTTCAGTGATGTTTCCGCATACATTTCTTCTCTACCAGCACAGCTAATCCTCTATGCATGTATGTAGATGTAATTCTCTTAAGATTAAATGCTGGGAATCTTCGGTAAATGACGTTAGAGTCTCACTAAAAAATCATTTTGCGTTGTATTTTAAATGAGTAGATTACGCGCGAACATTCATTTTATCCGAATATATCGTTTTTCTCCAGGATTGTGAAAAATATCACCTATAATTATGATATGATTAGAAGTGCATGGATTAGAGATCATCTAATTCACGTACTCACGATAATATCTTTTCTTATATCAACGACTTATCCCTCGTCCATTCTGCGCATTTTAGGCAATCGATTGGATGAGGAATCCGACGCCTCTGTCGTCCATCTCTAGCTTCAAACCGTGGAACTGGTGCCAGGAACCGCAGAATCGTGATCGCAGCTGTGACAACGTCGCCAGTTGCCAGTACATCAACGTCACCCACGTTCCACTTCCCAACGAGCGAGTAATGCGCATATGCGATCCGGCAGAATGTCCGCCTATCTACCCGTGGGTTGGCAGACCGCTCGGCGAGCTACCCGGCCAGGGTTAGAGATCTCGCGAGTCTCATCCTGTGATGTCCCGTCCTATAACATCCCATCTAATAACGCCACATTCCAATGACGTCACATCCTATGACTCTAGTTGCGTAAACTAGTGCGGGTCCACTGAGGCTGTACTGCATTGGGCGAATTAAAGCTGGAGCGGCCATATTGGTGCAAGTTAATCGATAGCTATACATGCGGCGAACGCTATGTGCATTTTGTTAATTGCTGCATGCTATACATTTACCTGATATAAGTAAAGGCTACTATAGGGAATAGTATTGCAACATCAAGTACAGCCGAGTAGTTACACCTATTATAGGTCTACAGCTATGGTCAAGCAGATAACAATGATCCCCACATTTGTACCTTATGCATGTATGCATTGTACGTATATATATAATGCACATATGCATTATAAACACCTTACAGTGGATTTCCTACGTTCATCGTTGCTATATGAGCATGTGTAGAGAAGCTATGGATCCATTTTGTTAGTACACTTTATATGCATATTTTCAGTTACTCTGAAATTCGATCGCCACGGCTTTTGATGTAGAACGTATATTATTTCTGCAGCTATTTCTTTTTATTCACATTAGTCAACATTGTATGATAATAAATTAGATGTTAAATATTCGTGGGATTCTTCTTGTTATTAGATTACTACATGTGTGTGTGTGCTCGGTGTACTCAGTGTGTGCGTACGCGGGTGCGTGCGTGCGTACGTACGTGCGTGCGTGCGGGCCTGCCTGCCGGCCGTGCGTGCGTACGTGCGTGCGTGCGTGTGCGCATGTGTGGGTGTGTTTCTCTGCATGCCGTTGCGTATAAGAAGTAATGTATGATGCCAAACTATCCACATATATACCGCCAATTATATACATTTTCAACTTCTTTTTAAAGAATCCTCCAAACCACATTAGATTGTACAACAGAGATGATAATAGGTTCAGACTTAGCTACGCGCATGACTACAATCTGTTTAAAAACATGGTTTGTTAAAAATATCTATATAAAGTTTTTATTAGGAGATTTTTGCGCAGAAAAGCTCAATCCAAAAAATATAGCGAAATATTGTCTCACATCACAGCGGTAATATTACTGATTACACTAACTTGAAAAACACTAAGATGTTATGCAGTTATAGCAGTAGCCCTAGTAACTGGTCCAAGATTACAAGAAAAGACTGGCTGGTGATCGAACTTGAATATGTTGGTGAATACAAAGGTTCTAATACATTTCATCGTTACTCTAGACAGTTGCTGTTGCTCAAGCGATAACGGTAGGTAATTAAACGGTCATACAAGTGAGTGAAAACACTAGATAATTCTCGTAAATATGGCTTTAATATAGAGCGGATATATCCAGGAACAATTATCTCCGTAAATTATAAATGCCCTCACTTTTCTGAAAATAAAAGGTAAGTCGGGACTCAAGCTTCATAACTTCCCGATTTGCCACACCGCCAGAGTGAAATTATAAACAATTTTTTTGTCAATGGTCGGCGCTAGTGTCGCGCATAAAAAGAAATGTATGATGCCAAACCGCATATATACATATATAGATTTATTGAGATACTGCCCCTATAGAGAGATCATACTCCTGAGGGGTTAGATATCCCTAATGTAGACATCACTGCCTCCGTTAACTAATTGAAGGGCTTAGAATCATCTAGACATTATAGGGCCCTAGAATATTTACCTCCAAAAATTCTAAATGCTCTTACCTTTCGGTTAAAATGAATTACTCATTACCCTAAATAACGAGCCCACTCTTCTCAACATTATGATTTGTCGCAAAATCAGGTGAAATTTTGTAGAATTTTTATTGTCGTTGGTCGGCGTTATAATGTCGCGCATGAGAAGTAGTGAATGATGTAAAACTAAACTACACATGTAAAGAAATCATACTCAGCAATTTAGATCCCAATACCTTAGTTAAATAATTAATAGGTTGAGAATTTTTCAAACCACATTAGAACGTACAGCAGGTTATGGGGTCAGGCGTATCTGCGCGCATGCCTACTATCTGCCAGAAGAAAGCCTGGTTTGTTGTAAATATCTAATTAAAACAGAGAAGACATATTATTCAGGAATTGTTTTTACTAAGAATTTCAAATGCTCTTGTCTTTCTGAAATACTAAGACGGAGACGATTCGTCTCAGCATCGCGATTCGCCACACCACCGAGAAATTGTCTTGAATTTTGAAACCTGAATTGTTTACGCACTTTTCTTTGTTGCTAGTCGGTGCTAGTGTCGCATATGATAAGCGATGTATGATACTAAATTAAATATATACCTACATAATTTTATAAGAATTATAAACAGTCAGTAAGCCATACTATCAGTCATACTCAGAAGTAGTTGAACATCGAAAATAAGGATCCCAATGACTCAGTTAATTTATTAAAAAAGCTAAGGATTTTTAAAGCCGCATTAGAGAAGAACAATAGAGAGAAACAGATTATAGGGTCGTAGATGTATTTGTCTACATGCCTACTATCTGCTTAATAAAGCACAATTTATTGAGATAATCTATTTGATTAACAGAGGACATATTCAGGAATTTTCTATACAATTTATTCATCAAATTTTGCCTTCCTGAAATAATAAATATTATCAACATTCCGATTCCCCGCAACGCCGAGTGAATTTACATATTATATGAATCTATTCCTGTCGTTGGTCGGCGCTCGTACCGCGAATCTGAAGTAGTAAATGGCGCTTAACAAAACAACAGTGAAAACAAGCACACACCATTTCGCGGCTTGTAAGCCGCTCCGATGAATTAATTATACGCATCCCTAATTCTAGAAGGTCATATGGAAAAGGAATTTGACTACACAATTGCCTTCTCTTGTACCTGATGTTTTGCTTTGCTCACTCTAGTCGTTGTTACGTTAGTACTCTTGAATATACGAGAAATAGTCGACGTTAAGAGTATTGTAAAGAATAGGATTATTTCCGATAACGGACCCTCCGCGTCCTACTAGCTACAATAATGGAACCGAGTAGCGTAAACTGCAGGAAATATACACATCTATGATCTACACGAAGTCTGAACAGCTAATTCGTCTACATTACGATTCAAATCATCTATGGGTACATCCAAAAATATGCTAGCTAAGAATTGATAAAACATCGAATATAGTGTTTTTTTTGTGGATTCAAATTCTAGCTCGAAAATATTTCTCGAAAAAAAAGTTTTACAAAAACTTCGTGCTTTTTGCATAAAATAAATGGTCGGTTTATATAATATGATCAGGAGTTTCCTAATAACTATATAGATCTGTATTATAAATAGTCTATAATTATTATGACACGTCTGATATAATCATGCTTGTCATGCTGATGGGTTGGTTATATCGAAAGTAGTCACTGTAATGTCATGCATTGTATAATTCCTCGGAAAAAGTGACAAACTATATGGATTATGATATGAATATTTAACAGTAGTACGTACGAATTCGTATTATTTTAAATATTTAAATATATATTATATATATATATATTATATATATTATCTACGTCACGACCATACACTTGATATTCAAAATAGCGCATGTAAATGACTGGTGGCCACGTGCGCTTCACTGGAGAGCGAATTCTCAGCGACAAACTGCGGTGTACTAGCTGTCATCTTAAAATGTTTTCAGTGCCTCAGTCAGTCCCTGCGGTTACTTACTCAGTCCTGTCTGGCTGACTCCGGTGAGGCGGTCATGGCGAGGGAAGTGAATCTAGTGAACTAATACCGGGAGTTTATAATATATATATATATATATATATATATTTATTTATATTTATTCAGTTATTTATACGTGCGTGCGTGTGTGTGTGTGTGTGTGCGTGCGTGTGTGTGTGCGTGCGTCCGTGTGTGCGTGTGTGTATGTGTGCGTAAGTGTGTGTTTGTGCGTGCGTGCGTGCGTGCGTGCGTGCTTGCGTGCGTGTGTGTAATACGGCAAAGCAATACGGAAAGAGAGGAAACAGCAAGAGTATGAAGGTAAAGGGATTATAAATTCCATAAAAGTGTAAGAATTTAGTATAAATACACATATTGGTATGAATATTTGCCCCGAAAATTGTGCATCGTATTTCCGATTATTTTTAAGTCACTGAAACCAGACAGATACTATCTGTCCTACCCAACATACCCGGGTGTTTCTGAGATTAGGGGGCAAATTGCTGTCCTGACCACCCTTGATCAGAATTCTTCAATGACTTGCCATGTTTTGAATCAATTATATTGTTTGATGAATGTCTTGGATCATGGTAAAAAATTAGCACTAAAATGGATTTCATATACATGAGATTTCTTTAAAAAAAATTAAGTTCAATGTTCAGATGGTCTCGGAATGGCCTGTCCTAACCCATGGTAGCCAATTTTCCCTCAATGATTTGAAGCTGTTGTCATCATTCAGGGATGGGAAATCTAGTTTGGGTGGGGTTGCTATTGTTTCAACTGTAATTCAGCAAAGTTTCATGCGCCTGTGACCTTAAGTGTAAGAGGGGTGAACCTCAGACCTAGGGTCCCTATATACAGAGAGTTGCGCCATGACGAGTCGGAAAAAATCGGTCCCGTGGTCGCTGGACGACATGTTGTTTCCAAATGGATACGCACGGCTATAGCCGTAAGAAAGTGTACAATTAAATTATCATATGGCGCGAACGATTTGAGTTACATTTCTAGAAATCTAGATACACATAGACACATGTCTTAGCTATAATCTCTGTAAATTTTGAGTTTATTGAAGCACAATTAGTCTAATTAATTACTACGGACCATTGTACAGCGTATTTATACATCGCATTTGGAATCCATTTGGAAACAAAATGGCGTCAAATCCTGAGTTGGCGCAACTCTCTGTATACAGGGACCCTACTCAGACCTATTGTCCTGAATTTTTATCAACTCCGTTACGACTGTATTGTGCTGACATCTATTAATAGACAATGGTGTTAACAAATGACCAGAGAACAGACCACTATTAAATCCTCCATAGGATCCTATACTTAAGAATTGAATTTCAGGAGCTGAAAAATAGTATTTCGACCGTTTTCGGCCGAGTGGCAATATTAAAACTAGGTAGCCATGTACTTCAGCTGTGCACCATTAGAGTTATGACATATGTTGTCCGGCGTTTTAAAAAAATATCGCGAATTTACTAACCGACACCACATTTGTGCCTGAAAAACAGTCGCGCAGTCGAATGGGGTCCATACATTGAAAGAATTCGTTTTAAATTACCAGTAACCAGCATTTTATTCATGCAAAATCACTGCACATTAACCGTACAATCTTCACTCGAAACTTTTGCCAGCTCTTTGATGCGAAATTCCACCATGTTTGCCGGGTACCCCTCAACTCTCAAACGCGGCTGCTGGTCACCATGGCTACGACACCCCACGCATTTGCACAATTTTTCCACAAAACCGATTGAAATTCCAATCCTTTCCAAACGTCTATCGGGCATCCGTCTTCATTGTGCAATGCACATTTACGCACTCTAATGACGAAATTTGCCACGAAAAATTCGAGAAAACTGCTGTTTTCTAGAGACAAAATAGTGCAACGGTGAACAAATGCGGAGGCTTACTGTTATACGCCTCCTGAAGCGGTATATAGACCAATCAGACCAATCAGACCAATCCGACCAACCAGCATCACATTTCAAGGGAAAAATTTGCCAAAAATAAATGCGTACTTAAATGCATTCATCACCTCTGTTACGCAAATTGTATGATAAGTAACCATAGAAACCAAACATCATAAATTGAGGAAGACAGGCATATTGACCTCGTGAATAAAACATATTATTTGCATCTTGCCCTTGCACCATGTGGAACCAACAAGGTCAAACATGACAAAATTATCAACTCCGTTACATCAACTCCTTTACAAAATTGTAACGGAGTTGATGTATAGGCCCTTATAAAAGTATACAAAAAAGTAAAAAAAGTAAAAAAGTGTAATAATCTTTGTGGTTTCAGGGCCACGGTGTTACAAATATTGGAAAAATTCCATAAATATGCCAAAGAGATGATGAAAAAAATTCAGTCATATAAAACTGCAATTTGCCCCCTAACCTCAGAAACACCCACCTTCTAGTCATATAGCTTCTCATTATGTCTTCGAGTGCAGTTTATGGTAATTAAACATAGTGTTTCCAGAGTACTTCTTTCTATGTGTAAATGAAATCTCGTAAATTCCCACAAGTCCGTGTTGACATTGAATGGTTAATACCCGCAGTAGCTCTTTATGTGCTTATACATATTGTTTTTCTTCGTTTGCTCAAAGCTATAGAGTGTTGACCCGATGCACTAAACTCATGATTGCCTCATTGTAGTATCTTAAGATTTTCCCCTATATCTCCCTAGTTTTCCCGCTGAAATTCTTCTTGTTGTCGATTTTCTTTAACAAATTTGCCGTTGATTCGTTTGCATAAAAATAGCCGCGCCCGCTACTATTATCTTGTTAGTTAATACGACTTGCAGAACCGCTAGGAGGCCTTTCGCTCCGTCTGTGGGACGAAGGTGAACCAGACGATGATACGACTATATAGCGCGACAACATGGCGGAAGTGAACAAGCCCCTGTACGAGGCTAGCGCGATGCCTCACCTGATCTCGTTCGATGAGATTCTTACGCACATAGGAGATCTTGGCAGATGGCAGATACAAGTTTTCCTGCTCATCTCGCTTGCAATATTAGTGCTTGGCTTACAGAACATGGTGATCGTATTCATCGGAGCGATCCCTGAGCATTGGTGCGCCGTGCCGGAGCTGGCGGCACTACCCTACGACGTGCAGAAAAACCTGAGCATACCGTATGACATATCAGATGAAGGAGTATTGAAATGGTCGGCCTGTGAGGTATATTCTGAACGAAATTACACGCAGGCAGCTTTTCTCTATGCCAGTGGAGGCCTCGACAGTTTGTCGCACTTCTTTTACACCGACGGCAACCAGACATCGTGTGAGAATGGTTGGATTTACGATCAGCGAGAGGGGGGCTCGACTTTCGCTACTGACGTAAGTATGAGATAATGCTCACGGCATACCTATACTTTCTGCGAGAACAGCTCTACGACATAGCTCTTAATACTGTACATACACCAGTATATAACTAGCTATCGTGTGATTTCTGCTTCTACGACGTTGATATGCATAGCATGATGACGCGGCTAAATCACCTGGCGAGGCCATGTATATAGTGCCTTTCGTGGTCGAACGTTGAAGATTAAAATGTTTTATTGGTATCGATATGGTATATTCTGTATTTTTTTTTACATATATCTGTATGGTATTATTGGTATAAATTTGCAACTTCTGCTCATTTTAGTCACAACATGTAATGAAAGCGGGCTATAGTACTAGAGCTAATATAATATATGCCTTAGAGTATTGTTCTATGGCTAGTATGCTAATTCATTGCAGTGGGACCTGGTCTGCGGCAAAAGCTGGTTGGCGTCTGCTACCGGTCAAAGTCTCTACATGTTGGGTTTTCTGATCGGATGCATTGTTTTCGGGGAGATTTCAGACAAGTACGTGTTCTATGACACCGCTCGCCAATAACGTCACAATTGCGCAGAAAGTCGTACGAGGTTTCTAATCGCTATCTAATATTTTGAGAAGTCAGTACACACTGCGCGGTAGTTATCCTAGTCTGCATCGCGCCCAAGTAGGTGATATATATAAATAATAGGCGATAGCGCGCGTGATCCCGATTGACACATTCGGTCAAGCAAGGTTTAAGGTTATATGCAAACTTGAAAGCTACGGCTACAATGTTATTTACAGGAAAGGCCGGAAGAAAACCTTCTTGTTTACGATACTGATGCAAGCGATGGTCTGCACGGCTAGCGCTTTCTCTCCGAACTATCCCGTCTACGCCGTGCTGCGGTTCCTGACAGGAGCGGCCGCGGCTGGGTCCTATAACAGTGGCTTCGTCTATCGTGAGTCGCCAATATAGCCAATATCTGTCGTGATATACCTCGGTGCTATGTCGATAATTGGGTGCCGGGTCACGCAGCAGACGCGCCGCAACTGTGTGACGTCATCTCATTACGGGTAACGCTTCGGCAGACATAAAACTAGACGTTGAAAAACTCATTTTGATGTGCAATTAGTGTTAAACCGCTGTCCGACGTAGCTGTGGCGTCAGACAGTGTAGTTATGTAAATAGCTATAGCTTGACGCGCGATCGCTCAACGTTACACTCTATATCTATAACGATTCATCTAAACCTTTGCCGCATGTCGTGTTTACTTATTCAAATGGCAGTTAGATATATTAGGACAGGAGGCCACGGCTATGACGTAGCTAAATGTAGGCCTCGGTCTAGTCCTCGTGGTCAATTGCCTTTGTCAATTCTGGTTGCAGTAATGGAGAACATTGGGAGTGCTTATCGCAATCGATGCTCTAACGGCACCGTCATATTTTACGCGATGGGATGGCTGTTGTTAGCCCTGTTGGCGTGGCTCATCCCCTCGTGGCGTTATCTACAGTTGGGGATATCAGTTTGGATCTTCTTTCTGCTGGGTTATTACTTGTAAGTTAAATGTGTGTAAAGAAGTGTACGGAAGATTCCACATGTATGTTCAGTTACGAATGTTACATTCTCACATTTTTATGTTAATGTATCCTACTTAACTATAACTCCCACCATGTGAGTAAAATTATAAACACTATAATGACTAGCACGTATCGAACAAGAGACGAATCGTCCTTACTCGCGTTGCGGTTACACGGTCACATGATAACATTTGCGGTTCTTCGATTTAATTGATAAACTTTTGTGATCAGGACTAATTCTGAATAGTCCCGTGCTTTCCTTGTTTAAAGTCTTCTAGACGAATCCCCACGATGGCTGTACGCAGAAGGCAAGCACGAAGAATGCGAAGTGGCACTGAGGAAAATGGCAGCAATCAACCGTAGGCCATACCCCGAGAATGTACAACTGATTATTGATGTAAAGGTAAAGATTAGTGTAGCGACTGCATGATTAAACGTTAGTTTAGGATACATAGTTATTCGTAACGTCACATGCGATCTCGAGGAATATTCCTGGTGAGATATGACTACATGTCAAGATACGGGTCTGAGAATTTCAGAAGCATCAGATAATCACCGACGACGGAAAGGTGAGAGAACCGAACGTCATGGACACACTGCGTACGCCAAACATGAGGAAGAAATCGCTCGTCATGATGTTGCAGTGGTAATTGTTATATATCTCGTGTTCTAGAGACATTCGAATACAGATTCCAACGACTGTCTTGGTGGTTACATATTATATTGTTCAGATAAACTTAAATCACACAGACACTGTTACAGGAGCGTGTAGAGGCTATAGTCCCGCCATAATTCTCCTCTTCTCGACTAGTGGCGCCACCTCTTGGGCGTACAAAGCATAAACATAACTTTACGTTTTCCAGTTATCTTACATCTCCCTCCCTTACAAGATCGTACTAGAATGCATAACTATAAACGAGCAACATTGAACAGTATGTTACTAAACGAACATCAGTACACTCTATTGAATTACGACCGTTATAGGAGGTCCTACACATAGTCACTAAACCGTACAGGTGGTTTCCTGTTACGTCCAGACCTTCGAACTGGTTCAGGACAGTCTTCAGACGTGACATTCATTATATTGTCACTGTTGTCATTCATGACAATAGGATCGTCATCTGCACAGTCAGTCAGGGTTTCAAGTGTTGATGGTACTTCAACGGGCGACTGGATGGGTGGCAGTGCAGTTACTGTCTTCTCGTAGATATCCGGCTCTGTAGCTTCCTGAGTATTCGTCTCTGGAGTGATTGGTGACCATTTCGACGTTCCTGCAGTTGGTACCGTGGTTGGAGGGAGTCTACGTCTCAGCATAATCCGATTTCTCACTGTCAGTAGGCCTGATGGAAGACGGATGACATACTTTCTATTCTTAAGGTTACGTT
>NW_014577515.1:229651-232922 GCF_000485595.1 Priapulus caudatus
TATATATTTATACCTATGGCCCTGTCGGTAATGGGATAATGGCCATTATTCGGGGGAACGTGTGCTACGCCGCTGTTGCTATCCGTATGATCGCTATCAGATGTTTAAAATAGTGGCACAGCAGACGAGTTATGCTCCCCCCCTCCTTCTTCTTCCACTCTCTCTCACGACCCCTCATATAAATATAGCGAGCGTTAGTTAATACAGTGGGTACTTGCGTGCGGGATGACACAGTGACAACGCTATGGTGGGTGCGATGTGTGTGTGTGTGTGTGTGTGAGAGCTGTGATGTGGCGCCGTGGGGCGGGCCGTGGGTGTATATGCGGCATTTTCTGATGATATTCGTCGTCTTCGAGATGTGCCGTCGTCCGTCCGTTTAACGTTGTGCGGGTTACGTATTATTTACGGGCGCGTTTTTGCTCCGATTTAATCGCCTTCGCCATAAAAGTAATAATAAACATGAGGGTATCGTGTGTCGCTGTGTGTGCAGTGTGCACGCCTCCCTCCTCCATCCTCCCCTTCTCCCTTCTCTTCCCCATCCCATACCCACGCGCGGTGAGCGGCCTGCCCGCGCACCCCCGCGCGACAGAATGGGCACGGACCTTCAACTCTTTCCTACCGAGCTGTCAAAGTTCAGATGTCTAGACTACAGACAGCCATTGCAAAATTTTAAATCGAAACGCGGCGCTTTAAAAACTTGCGCGCAGTCGTCGTCTGCGCCGCCGAGCGACGACGCGAGCGTCACGTGACGGACCGTACTTCCGGCGAGCGACGGCGGACGACTTCCGGTGTCGTCGTCGTCGTCCGTCGTCGTCGTTTTGCGGGGATGAATTTCTGTTCTTTTTGTAAAATTGCGAGCGAGCGATGCAGCCGTGGTAAACAAACTGGAGGTTTAGTCGGTCGGTCGGTCGTCGTGGCCACAGACACTTGGAGCGTTTCAATAAAATTTAATGCTAAATAAATACGAAATCTATTTAGTAATTTACTACCAAAGTTTTAATGTTTCTCATACTCTCTTTCACCTATTATTGCCGACAATTTCCTGTAAATGGCGTCCAAATGCTCATAGAGGCCATGTATATAGTGCCTTTCGTGGTCGAACGTTGAAGATTAAAATGTTTTATTGGTATCGATATGGTATATTCTGTATCTTTTTTACATATATCTGTATGGTATAATTGGTATAAATATGTAATTTCTGCTAATTTCAGTATCAACATGTTTTCATGCCTGGTGTGGTTATCTGTTAGTTGCTTTGCTGATACAACTGTCAGGCTTGTTTGTTCTATGTCACGAGTACGGTCAGAGGCACAGGCTAGTATGCTAATACTTTGCAGTGGGACCTGGTCTGCGGCAAAAGCTGGTTGGCGTCTGCTGCCGGTCAAAGTCTCTACATGTTGGGTTTTCTGATCGGATGCATCGTTTTCGGAGAGATTTCAGACAAGTACGTGTTCTATGACACCGCTCGCCAATAACGTCACAATTGCGCAGAAAGTCGTACGAGGTTTCTAATCGCTATCTAATCTTTTGAGAAGTCAGTACACACTGCGGTAGTTATCCTAGTCTGCATCGCGCACAAGTAGGTGATATATATAAATAATAGGTGATAGCGCGCGTGATCCCGATTGACACATTCGGTCAGGCAATGTTTAAGGTTATATGCAAAGCAACGGCTACAATGTTATTTACAGGAAAGGCCGGAAGAAAACCTTCTTGTTTACGATACTGATGCAAGCGACGGTCTCCACGGCTAGCGCTTTCTCTCCGAACTATCCCGTCTACGCCGTGCTGCGGTTCCTGACAGGAGCGGCCGCGGCTGGGTCCTGTAACAGTGGCTTCGTCTATCGTGAGTCGCCAATATAGCCAATATCTGTCGTGATATACCTCGGCGCTATGTCGATAATTGGGTGCCGGGTCACGCAGCAGACGCGCCGCAACCGTGTGACGTCATCTCGTTACGGGTAACGCTTCGGCAGAAATAAAACTAGACGTGGAAAAACTCATTTCGATGTGCAATTAGTGTTAAACCGCTGTCCGACGTAGCTGGGGCGTCAGACAGTGTAGTTATGTAAATAGCCATAGCTTGAAGCGCGATCGCTCAACGTTACACTCTATATCTATAACGATTCATCTACACTTTTGCCGCATGTCGTGTTTACTTATTCGAATAGCGGTTAGATATATTAGAACAGGAGGCCACGACTATGATGTAGCTAAATGTAGGCCTTGGTCTAGTCCTCGTGGTCAATTGCCTTTGTCAATTCTGGTTGCAGTAATGGAGAACATTGGGGGTGCTTATCGCAATCGATGCTCTAACGGCGTCAGCATATTCTACTCGATGGGATGGCTGTTGTTAGCCCTGTTCGCGTGGCTCATCCCCTCGTGGCGCCATCTACAGTTTGGGATATCAGTTTGGATGTTCATTCTGCTGGGTTACTACTTGTAAGTTAAATGTGTGTAAAGAAGTGTATGGAAGATTCCACATGTTCAGTTACGAATGTTACATTCTCACATTTCTATGTTAATGCATCCTACTTAACTATAACTCCCACCATCTGAGTAAAATTATAAACACTATCATGACTAGCACGTATCGGACAAGAGACGAATCGTCTTTACTCGCGTTGCGGTTACCCGGTCACATGATAACATTTGCGGTTTTTCAATTTAATCGAGACTCTTTTGTGATCAAAATTAATTCTGAATAGTCCCGTGCTTTCCTTGTTTAAAGTCTTCTAGACGAATCCCCACGATGGCTGTACGCAGAAGGCAAGCACGAAGAATGCGAAGTGGCACTGAGGAAAATGGCAGCAATCAACCGGAGGCCATACCCCGAGAATGTACAACTGATTCTTAATGAAAAGGTAAAGATTAGTGTAGCAACCGCATGATTAAACGTTAGTTTAGGAGGCATAATTATTCGTAACGTCACCTGCGATCTCGAGGAATATTCCTGTTGCGATATGACTACATGTCAAGATACGGGTCTGGGAATTTCAGAAGCATCAGATAGTCACCGACGACGGTAAGGTGAGAGAACCGAACGTCATGGACACACTGCGTACGCCAAACATGAGGAAGAAATCGCTCGTCATGATGTTGCAGTGGTAATGACCTAGTAGAGCTCGAGGATACGAGACGGGAATAAATTCCTGACAGGCTTACAGTGAAAACATTAATAATTTTGTTTCCAATGCGTAAAAACAGCAATGCTTTTTCACGCTGCAAACATGGTCACGGGATCAATAACACATTATCTTGACATGTGTCG
>NW_014577515.1:233072-233333 GCF_000485595.1 Priapulus caudatus
GTCGGATCCACGGACCTCGATCCGATGGATTCGCTGATCGGCCTGTTTGTTTGGTCGAATCCTTGATCTCGATCAACAAAACCCGACCCTGCCAGCGAGGTGGGGCGCGTTTGTTTTGGTCGGATCCACGGACCTCGATCCGATGGATTCGCTGATCGGCCTGTTTGTTTGGTCGAATCCTTGATCTCGATCACAAACCCGACCCTGCCAGCGAGGAGCCGCCCCTCCTCACCCCCCCGGAGGGCCGAGCCTGCGGCCTGA
>NW_014577515.1:233472-239272 GCF_000485595.1 Priapulus caudatus
TGTCTAGAGTCCCGCCATAGTTCTCTTCTTCTCGACTAGTGGCGCCACCTCTTGGGCGTACAAAGCATAAACATAACTTTAACGTTTTCCAGTTATCTTACATATAGTAAGTAAACTGTTTGTATGAACTGTTATAGAACTATAGAGTGAACTGTTGTAAATAGTGTGATTCCTTGTACGTTGTTTACATGCTAAATTAAAGATATATATCTTACGTTACCTATAACTAAATGTTTCTACTATCTAGTTTCGTTCTCTATCTCCGCATTGACACCACGGCACATATATAAATTATAGCAATATCGATCTAATTTGTAGGCGGGTTTTACACGCGGCGGTGACACATTTTACACCCCTAGACATAACTGACGAATGCGGTAAAGACACGGTCACGGGTCAGTCGCAAAAGAGCTAAAACCGCTACAGAAGGTCTGTGATGGATTTAGGATAACTTATTTGATTATTATGCTTTTTAACGATATTCCCATACTTGATAGTCATAATTATCACTATATTATGTTATGCGTGTGGCACCCAGATATTTTTGTTGTTGTATGTCGAGTACTAGGCCTACTGTGCTCTATCTAGGGCCTACTCGGCTACTGTGTAATACTAATACTGTAATAGCTCTCGTACTGTAGCCCGCGTACAGTTGCCGCAGGCAACTGTAGACCTACGCGGGCTATAGTACTAGAGCTAACTGTGTAACAGTTAGTAGTGGTACTACTGCTAGTAGTACTAGTAGTAGTAATACTAATAGTGGTACTATATACTGCTAGTAGTACTAGTAGTAGGGCTGAGAGGGTCTATGTCCCCGGGGTACTGCCGGAACGTACCCTGGGTACGGGCCGGTATACCGGAACGTACCCTAGCTGGTATACTATCTAATATGCCGGACCGTACCTCGCCTAGCTACTCCACAAACGAGTCTAGGGAGTCGCCTACGCATACTCTCTAACCCTAACCCGAACCCTAACCCTAACTCTAACCCTAATTTCCTAACCCTAACCATATCGTGTAGTGACCAGGGTACGTTCCGGTATACCGGACCGTACCCAGGGTACGTTCTGGCAGTACCCTGGGGGACATAGACCCTATGAGCAGTAGTAGTACACTACACAGGTAGTACAATATCATATGCATAGCCAGGCGAGACTGTAAGCGAATGTACACCTCACCGACCGTTGCTTGGAGCTAAGGCATAACCATAGCAATTAAAACTAGGCTGTTGATATTCGTACGGACCCCTACGAATTAGTTAGCACCGGGGACCAGTCTAGTCTACTTCCTGGCTAGCATAATGTTATGACGTAATGAAAATCTCAAGTGCTGATGGTAACAGCTGTGATTGGCTATTTGTAAAGTGTCACGTGACACTCGCCGGAAATTAGAAACGATCCTAAATATTTTTGTCGTTGAGGTTGTCGCTGGTCGTTGTCGTGTGTGTGTGCAATGGCTAGCTCATAGGAAACAATAGTTTCTAATTTTCTGAAAAGTTGTTTGTTGTTACGGTCGGTCCCTGTTGCTGCAGTGTGTCTTGGCCTTTACTACTACTATTACTACTAAAGGACTAAAGTCTAGTCACATTTTTAGTTATTGGCAAACTGTTACTCTTCGTGATGAAGATGGGATGGAAACAGACGTAACCGTAGATGTGCCAACTGTGGAGAGGCTTGAAGCAGGAGGTCATGCAGTAGTCAAATCACTGTCAAGTATTGGCTACACATACAATATATATCTTTATTGAAAATGTATTGCTTCATAATTAGTAGTAATTGTCATTGTAGTCATATAAAATGTATACCTATGGTAACAGATAATGAGCTGGCACGAACTCTGTTAAGAAATCATAGAGAGTCGGAGACAGGTAACAATTTCGTTGCGCATGAATCCGTTCCTTAAAGCCGCACTATATGCTCATCCAAACGCTGATTTCTCCAGTACTATAGACTAGCAAATACTTCGTGTCATGCATAATCACACTACCTTATGACAAAATAAACTCTAGTTCCTCCCATTTCACTGCGCGTTGTCTTATAAAAGGCATTTAAAAATAACTCCAATGTTGTTCAAATTCTCTGATGTTGTTGACACTTTCGCGTTGCTCTGCCAAGCAACCAAGCAACCGTGGAGCGGTGCTGTGGTACAGCGGTACGGGTGTAGCAAAGATAAAAACGTGACGTCACCTAACCGATTCTTGGCGAAATTGTTTGGCAAACAATTTAGCGTCAACTGGCGCCAGATTACCAGATTACGCACCTCTTTCTTGTGGGTTTTAAGCAAACGCGCACTGAAATGGGAGGAACTAGAATTTATTTTGCCATAAGGTAGTGTGATTATGCAAGACACAAAGTATTTGCTAGTCTAGTACTGGAGAAATTAGCGTTTGGATGCGCATAGTGCGGCTTTAATCGTTGCATGTTGAAAAAACAAGTTTGAACTTTGGATTCGCTTGGACTTGTTCCATTTAGTGATTCAGTATGAACTGAGCAGTGCCAGTTTTTCATTTAGGATGCTTCTCCTATGTTCTAAGCTTGAGAGTGAACTAGGACTTACTTGTTCAATGTGGCCAGTTTTTTTTAGTTTATTGTGTTTCGGGTTTACCTTTTGAGTAAGAATGGTTTAATGCTTAATAATAATAGACCAATTATGGTACTCAGTTATATAAGGCCATGCTGTTTTCCTCTCTCGCGCTCCAGATGGTTTTATCGCAGATGTTAACTAGCTGTGATATTAGATCATATGTCACGCGCTCTACGAGGTACATGAAGATAGCTTGTCGGAATGTGCACAAGGAAGATTTATGTTTATCTCCTTTTAAAGAATTAAATATGAAATTAATTTAACATTAATGGTTGTTTTCTTCAATATTGTTATGTTTTTTGCAGTATATGATGATACTAATGGATGTGCATGAAGGTAGATTGGATGGTCACCCATTGGAAACAAGATACTGTCTCTCAGCTGCTAATGAGCTAGCTCCGTAGACTCGGCTCTTGAGGAATATTTGGTTTCTCGGGTAGGCTCCGCAGATATCCGCCTTCCAGATAGCTGTGTATTATTTTTATTAGTAGCGCAAGTTGAATTTTCTTTACCGTGTCAACATGAAGATCAACTTTTTTTAATTCACCTATGATTCTTGCTGTCTTACGCACAAATGTTTGTCAACAAATGTATGAAGTTCAAAATTAGACATTATTTATATTTTTATATATATATGAAGCTTACAGACGCAATGTTTTCTGTCTGTAATACATGGGCTCTTGCAGTGCTAACTCGCCAACATATTTTAGTCAGGATAGTACCCAGACAATAAGAAATGCTATCGGAGACCTGTGCGTGGCCAGCCGGCCATTACGTCATGTTTTATATTGTTGCACTTAAAAGATTGTTTCTTTCCAGCCGGTCCGAGACAGTTTTTGGTGAGTAGGAAAATAGTAGTACAGGGGAAAGGACAGAGACAGCTAGCTTGACCATTGCAAATGATGTCTTCTTAGCTGATAATTAGACATTGACCGTCACTGTGAAATGACATTGTAACACATTCTTGGAATTACCTGTCAGATTGCGAAACTATACAGTTTCGGTTAAGCAAATATTGTCATATCAAGTGAGTTGGAATGAGTCGGTGGGAGGTTGTTTACTATCTTTGGTATCGCACTCTGACATTAGGCCTATGTGAAGCTATTGTACGTGGGAACGACGGTTTGCTTACGTTACTTCGATAGCTTATAGATTCTGATCGTTTGTATGCGTAGCAAGAGCATATGGCATAAAGGAAAAGGCAGGTTATACTTCCATGCGTTCGAAAGCTCGCTAGAGAATGAAGGTTTAATGTTGGTACGTCCAAAGTATCGAAGTAAGAGCTGTGGTCGCGGTCGTGCTACATTCGCGCCTGGTTTGGGTGAGCGAATCCCGACTTTCTTTGCGCTCGCGCCGCTTATGTATACGCGGGAGGGCTACGCGGGACCGCGAAACCACTGCGCGCGATCGGCTGGCCCTCTCTATGGAGGATATTCTCTGCGTCCGGCAATCTCTGCCGAGGCTTCGTTGGCTGAGTGAGTGTTGAATCTGACTATCATTAATATGCTTAATTAGGCCGAGATATACATTATTTTCTGCCTCTCGAGGTCGCTCTCGGATTCAAAGCCGTCCGCTAATCCCATTCACCCCACGGCCTTTTGAGAATTCCTCTCGGACGCTTAAGTGCAAGATGCCTACCCACACTATTGGCAGAGTTTGCAGTCCGAGGAAAAAGAGGGCACGAGATAGCTTCGAAAGTATCTACCAATATTCGTCAGCTAAAAAGCATGACATGTTGTACATTGAATATATTTACAACACATACCCGTTGTTGGACTTGTCAAGTCCGTAGTGTCCGTATTGAATCCGTGATAAGTCAGGAAAATAGCGGCGTGGTCAAAAGAGCCTCGCTCTGATTATATGGACCTGCTGCCTGAGGATTCGCTGATTCTTTTTCCTTTGACGCGGCTAATTGGTCAGTGTTGTCAAAAGCACAGCTGCTCTGAATGCACAAAACAATTGAATTAAAGTGAAACAAAACAATAATATAATAAGTGGAGGGCAAAGCAAGAAAGCAGTACGACCATGAGGGCCTAAAGAGAAATGGCAATGTTAGTTACAAAACTACAACACATTGTGATTGTGACTTACATATTAGTCACCATATTTATATGATTAGCCGCGTGGTCAGTGTCTAGAACACATACTAAAGCAGCAATGCACAGAGTCTTCTACGGAATTTGCATACTATCTATGAGTTAGTGGGTTGTTCTGCGGTTCTACAGAGAGACACGTGGCTTCTCTTTGCTTTCAGGCTGGTTGTCGATAGCGTCGTGTTGATCCGATTGTACAGCCGCGCTCGGGTCCGCGTGTGCTGTAGAGATCCTCTTGGCGGTGATGATACGACATGCTCTAGAAGGAGACCCTGTGTTATGTGTTTGTATTTGTTGCTACTGCGGATTTATTGGATCTCCGAGAATTTCCTAATCTTACCATGGGCGCGGCTATGGGTCACGTGCTTTTTAAGTGATTAGCGAAACTTTTACGGCCATCGCCGCCCTGTAACTCATTATGCATGCCCACGCGCCCCGGGGTACACCAGAGGACCACATTACGCGATTTACAACTTAGTAGTTGACACCACTAGTGTGCTGCTAGTCTGTTCTGTGTGATGGGCTTTTCTGTCCAGGTCTGTCGTCTGTCCGTCTTTCCTTCTGTTTATTGTTTCATGTGTCCATCTGGTTTGGGCCGGTTTATTGACTGTCCATTCAACTTCGCTCGTTCCTGTTGCGGTACGCTGTGCGTGAGCGTGGTGTTGCGTCGCTTTATTTGCTGTGCGCGTTGCGTACGTAGTGCCGTGCGTAGCGTGCGGTGGCGTTGCGTGCGTTGTGTGGTATGCGTGTGTGTGTGGTGTGTGTTGTGTGTGTGTGTGTGTGTTGTGTGTGTGTGGTGTGTTGCCGCGTGTGTGTGTGTGTGCGTGTTGTGGGTTGCGTGACCCGGTGGTATGCCGTGCGTGCGTGCATGTTGTTAGTGTGTGTGCTATGTGTTGTGTGCAAGTGTTGTGGCTGTGTGTGTGTGGTAGTGTGTGTGTGTGGTGTGTGTGTGTGATGTGTGTGCGTGCGGTGCGTGTACGGTGCGTGGACGTGCTGCGTGCGCATGTTAGGATTGAAATCCTATTACGAACATATTTTGATGTATGAACTACGATTCTGTCAGCACGATATGTAAGGGTTTTATATCCGTCACCCGAGTTTCACTCGCATGTTACAAAACATGT
>NW_014577516.1:0-228 GCF_000485595.1 Priapulus caudatus
CTAGATACTATTGCATGGTCTATCGCGAGTTGCTCATGCACTGTCAACTGTCAAAAACACAAATTGCGCGCGTGTCTTTACACCTCTAACTCCCCGAGAAAATGAGCTAGCTATACGTCCCTGGTTTCGCTTGACCCATAGATATCATATAATCAAGATTGGATAATACATATATATATATATATATATATATATATATATAAGTAGTATCTATATTATACACTCCTG
>NW_014577516.1:484-2681 GCF_000485595.1 Priapulus caudatus
TATTTTTGAAAACAATACGTTAAACAATACTGTTTTTCTGACTGTTACAAATAACAATTTGCATTGAGTAAAATGAAAATGATCTCATAAACAACATTCCTCGAAAGTCTCAAATGTTGTCGCAACGCGGTCTTGATTTCGTTGCTTTGTAAAAATTAATCGCTTTTACGCACATCTTTCAGCAAAATAGTAAGAGCGCATAAATTATGAAGTATTTATTCATATATATTAGATAAATTACAGATTAGTGGCGTAGTTGCGTTCAGATTTGACATCTTTCGTGTTTCTAGACTCCAGCATGATTACAGATTGAAAATCATTCAATTGTGCAACGTTAAGTAAAAATCCGTGCGCTCTGCTGAAAATTATATATAAACGCATAGACACTGTCAATACGGTGGCAATCTTGTTTATGTTCTTATTAAGGTTTTTCTGCAGAAATTGCGGTTATACAACCATATATCTTTCTCAGCGTCTCTTTCTCCTCTATGACTGCCGCAAGCTCGTTCCTCTCCTTTGAGTCGCGGAGTCTTTGGAAGTATGTCTCCATATGATTAGTACCCTTATTCTTGTCTCGGTTTTTTATCAAGGCAAATGTAGAAACCGATTGTATGAATCTGGGGTCGGATGCGTTGTCGATATTGTAATAATGGTGTGGTTTGAGAAGTATTTCATGAAGAGGAACTGTTGCCTGCATATTTGAAAACCCAATCTTTGTCAATGCCCTCTCAATTATGTTGTAATCGCCGCACACGAATTTTATTATTGGTTGATTGAACAAATCATCTAAATCGGTTATAAAGCTAGTGTGCCACATTATATGCGGAAGCTGTGGCCGTAAAGAAGAGAGTAGAATGAAGAGACCACCCTTTCTCAGGGCGTCGTAGACGTTGCGTATCGCTGCCATGGCTTTAGGAAACGTTTCCGTTGCAAGATCATCATCGGGAGAACCTAGGTGATGCAGAACAAAATTTATGCATATGGCGTCGTAACGTTGTTCACCTCCCGGTATAGGGCATGGAAGCTCTAGTTGTTCGCAGTGCGGCACGCGCCCAGCCGCGACGTAGTCAGCAACCTTGGTTCTCGCGTATCTCAGCATTCCCTCGCTCGCATCAAACATGGACACCTTGCCAACGCCATTATCCAGGAAATACTTAGTGTAGTTGCCCGTGCCACAGCCTGAATGAGAGCGGTTTATTATGTGAGTAATATTACAAGGATACGCACTTAGTAATACTAATGTGTATTCGTATACTATCACGCGGTATTAGGTGTAATGCCGGCCCGTGCTATGTGAAGGCTAGGGCTTCTCCACCGCAATTAAAAGCATGTTGAGATACAAACAGAGGAACACCGATCTATCGTCTACGTTTACACATTTACACGTTTTCGCCACGAGCGCGTAATTTATGGGTTGGGTGAGGATCTTGGCTTGACGTTTTACAATTCACTCACCAACGTCTGCAATGTGGAGGTCTCTTAATGGCTTTCCCAGTCTGCGTAGTGCATTCAGTTCTGTTTCACCTCCGGCTGCGAGTCTAAAGCATACATTGCACATAACAGAAAAGGGATTTTTAATCTAAGGTTTATATTAAGATAATGCTGGCCAAGGTAGAAATAATCTTTTATATGAAATTATCTCTGCGTGAACAACACCTATCTTTTACCGTTTCTCGTTTATTTTACTTTCAAGTCAAGTTCCTGTGGGCCACTCATTTGTTTGCCTTTCGCGATATTATGACACGCCCTATATAAACATCCACCATTTATCACAAAGACAAAACATTTCCTAACTGTATGAGGAAACAAAATAAATAAATGATAACAAATTGATTAACGATACATCAATATATATATATATCTAATATATATTTGAGTTTGTATGTATCTATGTATGTATGTATGTATGTATGTATCTTCCCTATAGGCGGCCCAAACCGCCCAAGCGATCTGGATGCAATTTTCACAGGGCCATCTCTTATACCCGGGGAGTGTTCCTAGATAAAAAAAAACCTGTCAAACCGTCAAACTCACCGAAAATTTCGTGAAAAACCCCTCAATTCGTGAATCTTCACACAATGTCAGCACTGACTGTACAGTGCATGCTGCCACACAGACAAAAATCGATTCCCTCACGTCATCCGGCTGCTGGTATTGTGAAACCGAAACCAATACTAAAACACACCACAACCAGCAC
>NW_014577516.1:3463-23359 GCF_000485595.1 Priapulus caudatus
ATCCACCATTTATCACAAAGACAAAACATTTCCTAACTGTATGAGGAAATAAAATAAATAAATGATAACAAATTTATTAACGATACATCAATATATATATATATCTAATATATATTTGAGTTCGTATGTATGTATGTATGTATGTATGTATGTATCTTCCCTATAGGCGGCCAAACCGCCCAAGCGATCTGGATGCAATTTTCACAGGGCCATCTCTTATACCCGGGGAGTGTTCCTAGATGAAAAAAAACCTGTCAAACCGTCAAACTCACCGAAAAATCCGTGAAAAACCCGTCAATTCGTGAATCTTCACACAATGTCAGCACTGACTGTACAGTGCTGCCACACAGAGAAAAATCGATTCCCTCACCTCATCCGGCTGCTGGTATTGTGAAACCGAAACCAATACTAAAACACACCACAACCAGCACCAGTTTCACCAGTTCATAGGTACTACTCACTCAGCTCAGAGGTTCAGTTCAGATGCTACGATCTCACAATGCATTGTACCATTCGAAAGCTATGCAGTTTCTGATTCAGTAGGAAAATTTCTTCATTTCAATGTGCATGGTTGCGTGTCTCTATCTATACTATGAGCAGCTAATAATGACAAATTTGTCATTATTAGCTCTTGATACTATATTCCTTTTATTCATGCTACGATCTCACAATGGATAGCTGTACGTGGGGAGCTCAAGAGTTGGAGACGCCAGGAATCTCTACATATTTGCACCAGAGAATAAGACGAAAATTAAAACATTCTTTATCAAGAGGCTTTCAAATGAAAAGTCCAACCCATTCCTACATTCTCTTATAATAACTTTTTGTCATTTACACCATATTACTATTATGTCCCAGGAGCTCTAAGTTCGGTTGTGCTGTCATATAAATGTCATACGTAACAGTTTTTTCGTTTTTCCCATGCTTATTATCTTATTACACTCATTTCTAAATATTAATATTGTCTGCAATGTTATTGTCGATTTTTACCCAATGTTCCTATTCTGTCCCATTATTATAGTACTATGAATTAGTAGCACGATTTTACCCAGCGCAGAGGGTACCCGCAGCTAGTATATATATATATCCTTTGTACAGAATAAAATAAACCTGTAACTGTACTGGTATCTTTATCTGCATATGTGACTATAAAATTATATTACAACGGACGTGTAATCACGCGAATAAGAATATTAAGTGCAAAGAGGATAACTATTGACGACTAGCCAGTGAAACACAAGACATGATACAAGAACTGCCGACCCCCTAACGACGCGGGCTGATTTATAGCATCGATACAGCATCCCCTCGGCACACATCGGCCTATTTCGCACAGGAATGAAGGCAAGTACTAACGGGATTTGCGAGGGTGGGCGAATGGCGCCCCACCCTAATGGCATCACTCGCAGCACGATATTTGCGATGCACTGCAGACTGAAGCTACGCAATTAATGAGCACAACATACAGTCGGGTTCATCCCTCACAGAATAAGAGAAAGGGGTGATAGCTTTACGTGCACCCATTTTACCTGAATTCATCGTAGTTCTTGCAAGCCTTTTCATAGTCCTCATAATCATGGGCGCTCATTTTGCCGTGAAAAGGTCGATACAAGACTTTGGTCCAATGTCCAATATCGCAGAAAAACCTACGTAGACGTTAAACGTCCCTGGATGCCTCGTAAACCAAAAGGAAATTTGGTAAAAGACATATGGAGTCAGTCTTAAATAAAATAATTACAGGGATCTGTGACACATATTTATCTTATTAAAAATATCCAATTATGTTATTACACACATATAGTAACACAAGTATGTTATTATATACAGCTCAGTAATTTCTATGTCACTTACTGAGACAGCGTTGGATAGTAGCGCCGCCACTGCGACATGAAAACAATTTTGTTATATGACGCCATTATCAAGTCGTGCACGTACGTATTCGCAAGAGTATTTCATTATATAATTACGTAAAAATCGAATAACTTCGTTTAAACATTCTACGTATACGTTTCTAAGTATGTTAGCAGCATGAAAACAACACGAAAGGTTTCCATTAAGCGAGAACCTATCAACGAATTTGAGCATTTTTTAAACATGGTTATGATGGTGAACATTGTGCATACATATTAGTGACGTACAGTCAAAGTGACGACGCAAACACTAGATTTAGGCAATAGTGACATGACATTAAAAGTAAATAAACGGAATAATTTACAAGAATCAAAGGGGAACCAGATTTTTTTTTTCGACCGTTTTCTAGGTAAGTAGTAAATGTACTAATGTGTACTAATGTGTTTCGAGTGACAGTTTACAATGCCATTAGAGCGGCAATAGTGGTTATTATACACAAGTGTTACTATGAAAATGCAATATTCTAAGCGAGGAGAATATAAGCGCGTCTAGTGAATTTGTAAACACTCGGTCCTTCTGAGTTCGTCAACATATTCTCCTTGCGTTTATTAACGTTATATTTATGGAGCATTAGATAATGTAAAGTTTAATGTTTTACGATGGCTCCGTTGTGTAATACATTTGATATTCTTACGTCCCTCCCCCGGCTATGGTGTTTATGTATACACGCGTGTATACGTCCGTTGTAATATAATTTTATAGTCACATATGCAGATAAAGACACCAGTACAGTTTGCATCATGCGACCATACAACCTTTATCCGTTGCACTGGTAAATATTTGCCGTCAATCGTTGAACCTCGGCATGCCCGACCTCATAGATAACTGCAGCATTAAAAAACGAATCAATATACTAGACAATATATAATAAACAATCGAAGGTACGGAATAATATTTCATCTACATCGTAAAGAACGCAAACACGGCACACGGATCTTAGTTATCGGAAATTAAAAGATGACGAGGCTCGTTTTGCGCGTGTCGACTATGACCTGAAAGTGTCTTATGCAAACAGTGCTATACTGTAAACAGAGGTTACCGTTCACTGTAGTTAGATCTACGTGCAGGTGAACGTTGGTGTAGTTATATATGTGTAGTAAATATCGTACATTCAACTGGTTGTGTCGTCGACCATCGTTCTTAGCGTCTATGACGCCTGTACATCTGTTACGCACCCAGCATCAACGACTTTCAGCAATGCCGCATCGGCTGGCAACGGTCATCGTCGTCCTGGCAACGTGTCTGACGCCAGTTCTGCCCATCGCCGAGAATGGTAAGCGAAAACGACTTCGCGATGCGTTTTTCGCAACCGAGAGTATAATTTATTTCTCCGGAATTGTAGGATCACTGGTACGATACGGTACGTAGATGCATGCATGGCCACGTGCAAATCCTGACGTCTGTATTTGTGTGGACGCGGTTTCCGAGCCGCGAGGTTTATGCACGCGCTAACGTAATCAATGCAACAAACGCACAAAATTACATAGAAAGAAACATGTATTATATATCACGCCTGTGTGTGCGTTCGTGCGTGCGTACGTGCGCGCGCCTGTGTGTGTGTGTGGGGGGGGTGTGTATGGAGGTACGTGTGTGCATGCGTGTGTGAGTGCACTGTCTCGCACACGAGGTCGTGTATGGATTTCACATCACATAAAAATCCTTCTCGTCTCTCTCCCCGCCCAAGAATTGAATTACAGGATCGAATCCCGGTGGCGTTATCAGAGACATCAGTTTATCAGACATCAGACAAGTTACGACCTATCGCTAATGTTACGACTGAAATATTTCTATCAACGGTCCGTTGGGCATTTCTTGCCGGTCTTGCAACGATATTATTATAGTTGTGTCGCAGCGACCACGCGGAGAGAGAGATAGATAGAGAGAGAGAGAGAGAGATAAGGAGAGGGGGAGGGAGGGAGAGAGAGAGAAAGAGAGAGTGTGTGCTAAAGGCGAGAAAGATAGGAAGAGAGAGTGGAGGAAGGGGGGAGAGTGAAGGGGAAAGACAAGGAGGGAGGGAGCGAGGAGAGAGAGAGAGCGAGAGAGAGAGAGAAGGGGAGACGGACGCGTCGCGTTGACGGCCGCATTACTGCTACGTGTAGAGATATGCAGCCCTGATGGAGAGGTTGGTGAGGTGGAGGCGAACGGCAGCGGCTACATCGTACACGATACGGACCCTCACAGCCCTCAACACGACGTTAACTGCGTCTTCATCGTAGAAGCCTGCGACGACTGCGAGCTACAGCTTCACATAGAAGCCCTGCAGCTACCGACCTGTAATCATCAGGATGCGTGCAGGTAAATGCATTCGGTTGTCGATCGACGTCCGCGTCGGTGTTTACGAAGAGCGTCACCGCATCGTTATTACAGCCACAAGTCAATTACGTTACTATCTCAGATGTACGAGGTTATCGCGAGCTAGGGCCTGTTTTCACGAGTAGAATTAGTCTTAAGATTAGTCCTAACATTAGTCCTAACATTAGTCCTAACATTAGTCCTAACATTAGTCCTAACATTAGTCTTAACATTAGTCCTAACATTAGTCCTAACATTAGTCCTAACATTAGTCCTAACATTAGTCCTAACCTTATACGATGTTTCTGACAACATATGCGCTAGTTGTGTTGGGCTGTCGGTCTGTAACAATAAGACAATTGAACATGACTCGTGAGTTAGTGACGGATGCAACTTGCAACACAGTGTAACTGCAAGGTTAGGAAATGTTTATGCGGCAAATGGTGCTAGAAATAGTTAATTTGAACAATGCGGAATAATTACTTTCCCACACCGCACGGTTTATGATATCAGGTCGTAACCTAGAATAACACATCTAGCGAGTATTTCCTTGTACATTGAAGTTGTATCTTGTGGAGTCGTTTGGTAGTAGTTAATTATGCGTTTGAGGAAACTGTGTGTGACCAGCCGATGACTAGCCATTTAGTATAGCGATGGTAGGTTGGAACGTAAGAACACCGTTCACATGTACAAAATTAATATCCTTGCACGGATTCTCCCCCACTCCACACACACACACGCACACACACACACACACACACACACACACACACACACACACACACACACACACACACACACACACACATGTCAACGAAACTACGAGGCCGAATCAGGGTGTCAATAACTGTTGTATACTAGACGCTATCAGTGTGAGGCGTTCGCGTATATATATTTATTTTTTTGTCCATTCCACTGACCCGTAATTGCACCGTATTCACACACGGCGACTGTTCCATATATTAGTCAAATAATAGTCAAAATCTGTCGAAAATATGAAAATATAATAAATAAAAAACATATATAAACAAATGGCTTAATAAATTATCGATTATATTAAGAGAGTCCGCGTCTTCTGTTCACGATTGTTTGAGTCACATTCGCATGACTAACAAAACTAAGTCCGTGGTAGAAGATGCCCCAACGCACACACACGTACCACATAGATGCCCTACTCTTTAGGCGGCTTTCACAACACAAGAAAAACGCGGCGCTGCTTCGCCCGCTAATAGCGAGATAATTAGTAGAACTAATTGTGTCGTTGTTCACACAGGCGGAATATCTCGCTAATCTCCTGCGTCGCAAATATCACGCCGCGGCGTGCAAATAAGCCGCGCTGATTCCAAATTGTGCAGTCGGAAGTCGTCTCTTGCAGCGCCTATTTTGAGCGCGATTTGTGAGCTAATTGCGTTCACACTGTGAAAAAGCTCAGTTTTTTCGAGGGGGCTGCAAAACGGGTTTTGCACGCCCGCTAATCGCCAGTGTGACGCACTTATTGTGAATGTGACTTGTGAATATGTTTCCTTTTTGTGGGTAGCCGATGTAACGCACGACATGCGTTGAGTTGGCCATGTGCGCTATATATTCGCTCGTTTAACACGCCAATTTGACATCGCTTCAGTGGCGCCTTGACCACCGCTCGTTTTCGCATTTTTTTCATCTAAGTAATATTTCAGGTCGAGCGTGATCTTATATTCGCCACTCGGTATAACGTACCTTGCCAGTGTGGCTCGTTCTTTCTGTTTAAATCGGAGTGCGGCTGGAACGATGGCGCTTATGCAACGCAGTGCGGACAACTCCAGCGAGCCGTTGATAATACGGCTTGCCCAGCGGAGGACCACGCTGTCCGTTACTTGACAATACAGAAGCAAGCAGAAGACATCGGGACGTATGCGCATCGGTATGACGCGATACGGTTATTCCACTCGGTGTTATTTGACTACGTCGTAGGGCTTAAGGGGTTATTTTCACCGGTCGTATGCTTGTCGTGTTCAATCTGCGTGGTGCGGCGCGACGCGCGCGCTTGTGGTGTGTGTGTGTGTGTGGTTTGTGGGTGTTGTGTGGTGTGTGTAGTAGTGTGTGTGTGTGTGTGTGTGTGTGTGGTGTGTGTTGGTGTGTGTGTGGCGTGCGGTCCGTGTATACTATCGCGCTCTGCCGTGCATGGCAGTACGCGCGATCTGCCTCGCACGCGTAGTTGTCTATTGGCTTGGGATTTTACCGCGGTGGGACGATTCTAGAATGTTCGACTCTGGCAACTAAATGAAACGCGCAGCAGCATGTACGGGCGCATGCAGGACAGGCATTTTTGGGGTGTCATAAACTTGACAAAAATGAGTTGTGTGAACACAAACTTCAATTTGTCATGCCTTGATCCACAAAATCAATTTGTGAACACAAAACTCAATCTGTCAAACCGGGTTCGCACAAACCAATTTTGTAAACACGCAAAACTCATTCTGTTCAAACCGGTTCGCACAAACTCATTTTGTAAACACAAAACCAATGTCTGTCAACGCTTCCCAAAATCATTTTGTAAACTACAAAACTCATCTGTCGAACCGGATTCACCCAAAACTCGATTTTTGTTGCCCAAAATGGCACACGCATGTAAGAAGGGCTACCATTGTCTTTTTACTGACCAAGTAGCCCTTCTTACATGCGTGTGCCATTTGGGCACAAATTATGTTGAGCCCTGTCCTGTCATGGCGTACGGCGCGCATGCAGGACGGGCTCAATTCGATTTTGTTGCCAAATATGGCACACGCAGTAGAAGGGCTACATTGTCAGAAGAACACAATCGTAGCCCTTCTTACATGCGTGTGCACATATTTGTGGCAACAAAATACCCCCGACCCCCCCCCCCCCCCCCCCCCCCCGTTTTGTCGGAACGGCTTCGAGAATTGAGTTTTGTGTTTACAAAATTGAGTTTGGTGGTAGCAGGATTGACCAGAATCTGAGTTCCTCGTCGCTCAACATCGGCAGTTTTCGTGGGACTACGGGCGCATAACGGGGCGCGCATGCAGGACAGGGCCCTCAATTCTGTCGAACCGGTTCCACACAAAACTCGATTTTGTTGCCCAAATATGGCACACCCGCATGTAAGCCCAAGCCGCTACACTTGGTCAGAAGAAACCACTGGTAGCCCGTTCTTACTGCGTGTGGCCATATTGGGCAAACAAAATCGATTTTGTGGAACGGTTCAGCAGAATGTGAGTTTGTGTTTACACATTGAGTTTTGTGGAACCGGTTCAACAGAATTGAGTTTTGTTTTACAATTTGGATTTTGTGGAACCGGTTTCGCAAGAATTGAGTTTGTAGGAACAGGATTGACAGAATTGAGTTTCTGGTTCACCAAATTGAGTTTTGTGAACCGGATTACAGAATGAGTTTTGGGTTTACAAAATTGAGTTTTGTCGGTGACAGATTGACAGAATTGAGTTTTGTGTTACAATATTGAAGTTTTGTGAGATCAGATTGAGTTTTGTCAGACAAATATGAGCCGCTGTTCCTTTTGCATGGCGCCCCGTAGCGGCGTTATTCCTGCACGCGTGTATATCCCGCGTTTTCAGAGGTTTCTGAGATACCGATCCGGCCGGAGACAGCCGGCCACGATTGAGTCACCAAGCTTCCGATCGAACTGGAAAACATGCAATCAGCGCTCGTCACGTGATCAGCAACACCAAATCATAACGGGCTGCTGCAGCTAGTCTTCCGATATTTTCCATATATCGCCTCATTCAGGCGTTGCACGTAAGTGCTCTATCTCTGTCGGCGTGTGTGTGTGGTGTGCCGTGTGGTGTGTGTGTATGTGCGTGTTGATGCGTCGTGTCCCGGGGGTTTGTGTGTGTGTCTGTGTGTGTGTGTTGGTGCTGTGCGTGTGTATGTGTGCGTGTGTGAGCAGTGTGTCTGTGTATGTTGTGTGTATGTGTGTGTTGGTGGTGTGTGTGGGTGTGTGGTATAATAGTGGCAGTGTGTGAGAGTGGTGTGGTGTATGTGTGTGTGTGTGTGTGTGTGGATGTGTGTGTGGTTTGTGTTCTGTGTGTGTGGGGGGGGGCGCGTACGCGTGGGCCGTCGTAATGCCTATTGCCTTCTGTATTGTTTGCACGTAGGCACGTAACAGCACACGCGGAAAGAAGCTCTTAGACAGCTGAGGACACATGCTGAGCTTGCGTATATATCAGTAGCTAATTGAAGGCTAGCACGCACGCTGTTGTTTATGAGCTGTCTTACCTCTCACGACCTGCACGGCCGCATATCGGTTAGCATTCATAGAGCACGAAAGGCACTACATGTGAATTCTCTACCCTGCACAACTCTACTCTACTCTAATCTACTCTACTTCTCTCTTCTCTCTCTCTCTTCTCTCCTCTTCTCTCTGTCTCTCTCTCTCTCTCGCTTTCTCTCTCTCTCTATCCTCTCTCTCTCTATTCCTCTCTCTTCTTCTCTCCTCTCTTCTCGTCTCTATCTTCTCCTCTCCTCTTCTCTCTTCTCTCTCTCTCTCTCTCCTCTTCCTCTCTCTCGCTCTCTATGGCCTTATGTCTCATCGGGGGACCAAGAAGATAGGTGACGTGTGCCCCTACTCTTACCTTCTACTCTACTCTACTCTATCTAGCCTTACTCTATCTCTCTGACTTACTCATATCTTACTCTACTTACCTCTACTCTACTTCTACTCTACTCTACTCTACTGCTAGTTACCTCACTCTACGTTCTAGCTCTACTCTACTCTACTCTACTCTACTCTACTCTACTCTACTCTACTCTACTCTACTCTACTCTACTCTACTCTACTCTACTCTACTCTACTCTACTCTGCTCTACTCTACTCCAATCTCGCCATTGTGAGTCATGGGTAATATTAAAATTTCGCTACTAGTTAGTTATACATTCCGGTCATCAAAATGAACCCATTTTAAAAGCTTCTACTTGCTACTGTGCAAATCAGATGTCGTACTTACTGATAATGCCATCATCTACATGTCATGTTGATTTTTCCAAAAATCTTCCAGAGCATTCTGTAACGCCAAGTCAGTTACGTGTACTTGTGTCTACTTATAGCGACGAATTCCCTCGTGTCTCATAGTTCAGTTCATGCACAAAATGGCCTGTGACAGTTGCTGCTATTTTAAGGACAGACTGCCTTCTTCTATATTTTCTGCCTGCTTTACTCCTGTACACATTGCCCAATCGTCTTTGCGTGCATTAGTTCGTACTTGAATTCGTGAGGTTACGAGCCCATGTACCTGTGTCTGCACATGCATATACCGTCAACATAGCAATTATGTTATGTCTCACTTAAAGTGATTACGTCACCGTAAATAATTAAAAAAAATCATCTTTTCACAAAATATAAGTAATTCAGTTCACTTTTTATGGTTAAATTGCTGCATTATACTTCTTATTTTACTATATTGTTTGATGTGAACATACACTCGTGACTCATACATAGCCATAGCAAGCAATTAATGTTAGGAACACTATATCAAATCGTCCAGGTTTTTTGGATTTTTAATTAGTTGAGAAACAATCTTATTAGGTAAGAATTTGACAATAGTCCCGTTAGTTCTTACTTTTAATGTAAAAAAATGGCAACAAAAATTTTACAAATTTTACCATAGAAAATTCGTGACGTAGTCAATTTAATGGTTTGGTTTAATCTCACGGCGCATCAATCTTAAGATTATAGAACTGTCAAGCGTGGCCAGGATAGATTCCAGTGATACAACCTATCCCTCGCCTCGCATGGTTTATTCTAATGTAGCATGCGTCATCTAAATTTAAAATATGTGCAGTGAAATTCGATTCCTATACATTCCGGTAGCTTCTGGCGGCCTGCAGATCAGCTGCACCGTAGCACGTCTATTAAATTGTGTGCAGTTGAATACTATTCGTAGAAGCAGGAGTGAATATAAACAAATTTGTTTTTATTCATTCCTTGTAGAATTAACCCAGCCTATATATATTACGGACGGTAAACAATAGCGCTATTTTTTTGCAAAATTAGTCCAACAAACAACGACGTAATCATTACAGTTGACTCTTAATCACAGATGTTATTACAACATAGAACGACAACACAGAGGCACTAGGCAATTAATTATTGTGCTACGACTCTCACGGTAAACAGTCGTTATCTATGGTGTTTAAATAATCATGCGATTCATCAGTGGAGGGGAAATATATAACAAGCAGCAAGGGGATTTATGCCTTGACACACCTTCCCACGCGGAGACAAGCGGCTCAGTACAGTGTGATAATGATCCTAGATGTGACACGATGAAGAAAGCCGCAGATTTCCTGCAAAACCTAGTGATTTATGAGCCGGTGAGCAAACACGTGGAAAAATTATCTATATGATTGTATTACACAGTTTCAGCTTCGTTGCGTTTCATTCGACCGTTTCCCTGAATGTTTCACACGTCCGTCGCAACGAGCAATACCGAGGAAAGGTTCACGAAACTCTTGCACAAACGTATATAACACCATGTACTGTTTGAGGTATGGGTTTTGCGATGAGACATATAGTGTATAGTGAGACCATGTATCTACATATTATTTCTATGAGTGAGACATAGCTTTTGCGACGAGACATGGTGCAATAACACATGGGGTTTGCAATATGAAACATGGTTTCTGCGATGATTTCTTGGGTACATGTTGTTACATGAAGTCTATTATGAGACATTTGGTCTGTAATGAGACATGGGGTCTATGATGAAATATGGGGTCTATGATGAGACATAGGGTCTATGGTGAGCCACGTAGCCTATGGTGAGTCATGGGGTCTATGATGAGACATAGGGTCTATGGTGAGCCACGTAGCCTATGATGAGACATGGGGTCTATGATAAAACAAGGGGTCTATGATGAGACATAGGGTCTATGGTGAGCCACGTAGCCTATGGTGAGTCATGGGATCTATGATGAGTCATGGGGTCTATGGTGAGTCATGGGGTCTATGATGAGTCATGGGGTCTATGGTGAGACATGGGGTCTATGATGAGTCATGGGGTCTATGATGAGTCATGGGGTCTATGGTGAGTCATGGGGTCTATGATGAGTCATGGGGTCTATGGTGAGACATGGGGTCTATGGTGAGACATGGGGTCTATGATGAGTCATGGGGTCTATGGTGAGTCATGGGGTCTATGATGAGTCATGGGGTCTATGATGAAACAAGGGGTATGTGATGAGACATAGGGTCTGCGATGAGACATAGGGTCTGCGATGAGACATAGGGTCTATGATGAGACATAGGGTCTATGGTGAGCCACGTAGCCTATGATGAGGCATGGGGTCTGTAATGAGACATGGGGTCTATGATGAGACATAGGGTCTATGGTGAGCCACGTAGCCTATGATGAGGCATGGGGTCTGTAATGAGACATGGGGTCTATGATGAAATATAGGGTCTATGGAAAGACATGGGGTCTATGATAAGACATGAGGTCTATGATGAAACAAGAGGTCTGTGATGAGACATAGGGTCTGCGATGAGACATGGGGTCTATGATGAGACATAGGGTCTATGATGAGGCATAGGGTCTGCGATGAGACATGGGGTCTATGATGAGTCATGGGGTCTATGATGAGGCATAGGGTCTATGGTGAGCCACGTAGCCTATGATGAGGCATGGGGTATATGACGAAACAAGGGGTCTGCAATGAGACATGGGGTCTATGGTGAGTCATGGGGTCTATGACGAGACATGGGGTCTGCAATGAGACATGGGGTCTATGGTGAGTCATGGGGTCTATGATGAGACATGGGGTTTATGGTGAGACATGGGGTCTGTGATGACACATGGGGTCTGTGATGAGACATAGGGTTTATGGTGAGACATGGGGTCTGCGATGACACATGGGGTCTGTGATGAGACATAGGGTTTATGGTGAGACATGGGGTCTGCGATGAGACGGCTACGTTACGTACGAACGCATATCCGACGAATTTTGTCCCCTGTAGCGCTGCGCCCTGCCCGAGTACCACACGTAGATACTGAAGAGGCAGACGGCTAGCACAACTAGCAGCACTGACGTGCCGATTATAATCCACACCGTCGAGCTGCGCAGTTGTTTCCCCTTGCTAGTCTTCCTCGCGTTGTCTGCCGTCGGAGCGACGCTCTCCGACGTCTCGCCGGACGAGGTACCTTTGGCTTCTAGCTGCCTCTCCCGATTCAACCCGGCTTTGGTGTCTTGCGTCTGCTGCTGCCCGGAAACCGTTCCGTTCGATTCCGTGTCCGATCGCTCTCCGGCGTGCACGATTTCCAATCCGGGTCCGAGTTCGTCATCTGCCGCCGACGTCGCCGCGTCGATGACATCCGTCGCGTCGCTCGGGGGCGCGAGCGACGCGTTGTGCGCGCTGCTGTCGCCGACGTCGGCGCTCGCGTTACGCGACGACGCGCAGCCGATCTCGTCGACGCCCGAGTCGCAGTCAGGCATGCCATCGCAGGCGTACACGAGCGGGATGCACGGCCGGTCGCGCCAGCGGTTGACGCAGCGCAGCTCGTCGCGCTGGCACGCGTACGTCGACCAGTCGCAGTCGGCTCCCGTCGGCGCGCACGCGTTGTCCGGACACTGCACGTAGCCGCCGCTGCACGCGTTCGGACAGCTCTGCCAGTCGCGCACGCACTGACCATCGTCGCACGTCTTCTCGTCGCTAGCGCACGCGGCGGCGGCGGCGGCGGCGGACGGGCGGACACCTATCGTCGCCAGCACAGCGGTCATCTGCAGGAACAGCAGCAGCGCACGGCGGCAGCGTGACGCTGCCATGGCGGAATATTAGCAGAAGATGCGCGCCGCGCGAGCTCGGCTCGGATTAAGACGCGCGCGACGACGACGACGACGACAGATATATGATCCTAGCGGGCGCCAGGAGAAGCACTACGTAGCTAGCGGCTGCGTGCGCAGTGGCCTCATATTTCGCCGTGCATGATTGATTTCTATGCGTCGGATGTGTGTGTGTGTGTGTGTGTGTGTGTGTGTGTGTGTGTGTGTGTGTGTGTGTGAGTGAGTGAGTGAGTGAGTGAGTGAGTGAGTGAGTGAGCGAGCGGCGAGCGAGCGAGCGAGTGAGTGAGTGAGTGAGTGAGTGAGTGAGTGAGTGAGTGAATGAGGGAGGGAGGGAGGGAGGGAGGGAGGGAAGGAGGGAGGGAAGGAGGGAGGGAGCGAGCGATTTCGGACGACGGAGTGAGTGTGGTGTGTGTGGTGGGGGGGGCGTGTATGTGTTTCGGCGGGCGCCGTGCTTAGTGTATGTGTTGGTGCGGTGCGTGCCGTTAGTGCATGTGTTGGGTGCGCGTGCGTTAGTGTATGTGTTGGGTGCGTGCGTTGTGTATGTGTTGGGGATGCTGCGTTAGTGTATGTGTTGGGGCGCGTGCGTTAGTGTATGTGTTGGGGTGCGTTGCGTTAGTTGTATGTGTTGGGGATGCGTGCGTTAGTGTATGTGTTGGGGGTGGCGTGCGTTAGTGTATGGTTGGTTGGGGGGTGCGTGCGTTAGTGTATGTGTTGGGGGCGCGCTGCCGTTAGTGTATGTGTTGGGGGGGGGGCGTGGCGTTAGTGTATGTGTTGGGGGCGCGTGCCGTTAGTGTATGTGTTGGGGCGCGTGCGTTAGTGTATGTGTTGGGGGTGTGCGTTAGTGTATGTGTTGGGGGGGGTGCGTTAGTGTATGTGTTGGGGGTGCGGGCGTTAGTGTATGTGTTGGGGGCGCGTGCGTTAGTGTATGTGTTGGGGGTGCGTGCGTTAGTGTATGTGTTGGGAATGCGTGCGTTAGTGTATGTGTTGGGGGTGCGTGCGTTAGTGTATGTGTTGGGGGCGCGTGCGTTAGTGTATGTGTTGGGGGCGCGTGCGTTAGTGTATGTGTTGGGGGGTGCATCCGCTCTCGTAAGCCTTGTTATTACTCGTTCGCATGCAACATTGATCGTGATCGTGATTAGCGGCTTGCGCGAGGCAGGGCCCGTGTATTAGAATATAATTGCTGGCCGCGCACCTTTCATACGTGGCATATTCACAGTGACAACAGCAGCTGCTATTGCGTTTACCTGCGATATGCCAGAATGCTATATAATAATAAACCAACCTGGTTGCGAACCCTACCTACTCACCTACCTACTACCAACTACCAACTACCTACTATTCACCTACGGCTAAAATTAACTGTTGCACGACCCCCCGACGTCTTTCCCGTAGTTGCTTCCGTTGAGCATATCTACTATCTCAGATGTTTCATTCCTGAATTCAAGTTGTGATTTGGCTATGGAGGGAGTTTGATAGGGCTATATTATAGTAATTCGTATACGGGTTGAATTTCTTGCCTTCTTCGATGACAAAGAGATTCGACGTTTAACACGCATGGCAGTATAGTCGCAATCATCTGAGTAAGGAGAAACGCTACATGGTGCTATGCGGTCAAAGGCGACAGCGTAGGCGCGGTTAATTTACCTAACCGATCCGTATCCTGTTGCATTGTACAATCGTTGTCGCTCGTTCGGAGAGAGTTCGCGTCGCTGCGTTTTGCCTGTCATATCGAACATGAACCCCCGCAGCGGCAGCAGTAGCGACAGCCTAGAATAGCACTGTTTTATCTTCGCTAACTATTTGCGCCTAGAACGCAATTAGATGGCGAGCAGATGCACCGCTGATCACGAAGCCCCTTATAGTTATTATCGGACTATAATAGTATACTTATATGTAGCGACAGCGCGTATCAGCTCCGACAAATCCGATCTCACGGCGCGTAAATGGCTTGCGTCGGAAAATTCTTTCGTGAAAAATCGGTTTGTGAGGCGCGAAGATACATGATCGCATCTGTCAGCTCATCGGCAGGGAGGCGCTTAACTGCTTCTAACTTGTTTGCGATCGCTCGGCGTACGTAACGCACGTCTCCTTCTCGTGTTGCCGCTGCCGCCACGAGGTGTCGCTACGAGACGCGGAAGTGATTGATCTCGCCAGACGCACATCCTTCGCAAGCGGTGGCTTTGGTGGGCAGTAATCAGGTGCTCCAGACGGCACTCTGCGTTGATAAAAGCACTTCTCTATATATAACCTCGGATATATATATATATGAATAATAAATGAACAATATATATATATATATATACTGGGGTATATATGTATAGATACACTAGGGAAGAATGGAATTCGTCAGTAGGTTGTGTTCATAGGCAGTAGGCCCAAAGGAGCAAAATTTATTCAATTATTTAGAAAGCTTTAGTGCACACACAACATACGTTCTATTACTGCTGGAGGACCGTAGATATATCGATATGCAAGATAGCAAAGTAGATATGTAACAGATGTAAACTTTAAACGAATCTTTTGCCTGCGACATGAAGACATGATGCAGCTCATTTTTCATACAACTAACGACTTATGCATTTTAAACGTCTATATAGGGCATCCATCGTACGTGTACAATGCAGCATAGTACACTCTATTACAAGGTATTGCGAAGAAAAAATCAGAAAAAATGTCATTTCTTAACGCAAAGCAGGGAAACAAGCTCTTAATAAATAGCGGAAGCCTCTAAGTCAACTAAAGCTCCTAAACAAACCGACAGGAAGACGGCGTCTATGGCCAGGTATATATTTTTGAGTTGAGGAATAATCTTCGGGCTCGCCAGCTCAAGTTTCGGAAAGTTTAAAAGATCAACATGCAAAAAAAATTCAGAATTTTAACAAATAAAACATGTAAGTGTCCTAATATGGCCCAGTCACACATACACGACGCACGGCCCGCGCACTAAAAAAGTAGCAATTTTGGCCAGTGCGTTGTCTTTCGCTGGATGTGCGTCAGCATTCGTTACTCGTTCGTCGAGCGCGCTGGACCAACGCTATGCATTCGTTGTCATTCGCTGTGTGCGTCGGAATTTTTGAGCATGCACAAAAATGTGCGCGGAGCTCGACGCATGAATGTACACGCCAGAAAGACGCCAGACACGCGCAGAGCGCGCTGGACCAACGCCAGACACACGCGGAGCACACGATGGGTATTCGTTGTATGTTCGTCGGCTGAGGTGTAACGAACACCTAGCGCACACCTAGCGTGCTTCTAACGCATGTCCAGCGAACATGCAGCGAATATGGGCGTGCTGAACGAGTGCTGAACGAATCTGTAGCGCGCCCAGCGTTCTTCTAGCGTGTTGCTAGCGTGTACGCAGCGTGTAGCCATGGGTATATAAACGGGTACCGCCCACACCTCTTCATCATCACTTCTCCTCCGACCCTCATGGGTGATGACAGAAGTTCCTGCTGATCGTGTCTAGAAGAACCACCTCAGAAGATGGAAAATTGCGACAGGCTCCGACTACAATACGAAATCGCGGTTCTCCAACATCAGCAGAACCTCACGGAACTGGCACTTCACCAAGTCCATGTCATCAGGAGAAGGAGCAAGAGAAGAGGTCAACGGAGGTTCTGGGTCCGACCGTGGATCGGTAGGCGACGACAGTTTGGCCTGTATGACCAGCTACTTGTTGAACTCCGTAACGAAGACCAGGCAGCCTTCAAGAACTTCATGCGGATGCCCCCCGATATGCTTGACGAGCTGCTAACCAGAATGGGTCCGAGTATCACCAAGCAGAATACAACCTACAGAGAGGCCCTCGCCCCTGGCCTGAAGCTTGCCCTCACTCTGCGGCATCTTGCCTCTGGGACCAAGTATCACTCAATGTCCTATGGGTGGAGGGTGCTTCACAACACCATATCCCTGACCTGTTCGTTCGCTGACCTGAGCGTTCGCTGGCTGTGCGTTGAATGCACGGTGCATGCGCGGACCATTCGTTCTGTGCACTAGAAACACGCTGTGCATTCGTTGGATTTTTTAACATGTGCGCCCTGTATACGCTCTGTATGCGCCCTGTATACGCGCAGCGCGCTGGCAACACGCTGTGCATTCGTTGTCAACTCGCTAGCTTCTCCCAAATCCTGACAAAAGTTACCTAGTGTCTTTACTGCAGCTTCGTGTTCATCGAAAGCATACGAAACTTATTCATTCGTGCTTTTGTTGCAGATATACGATGGTGTGGGCAACAAAAGGGTCTTAAGATACACATATACCGGGGTTGACTTCCGACCCCCACCAATACAGTCTGTTCGATCGGAAATAGAGCTCGTATATTTAAACAGCCTCGTGCCGGATTTCGTCGGATACAGCGCAACATATTACATGAGCTCAGGTAGCCGTAGATTCAGTAGCGGAAGTCCGTTCACGTATTATTTGATATTGTTAATATGTAGCAGTAACTGGGTTGTCAGCGAACATAAGACTATACACACCCTGCGTTGTATCAGATGTGACGAAGCACATAGACTTGCTATAAGATTGTCTTGTCGGCTACGGGGAAGCATGTCAGCTATACCAGTGAAAACACACACTTTTGGTGAAGTAAATATACTCGAATTAAATACTTGAATTAATAATACTTGAAATAATACTTGAATTAAATATACTTGTAATGAGCACGATGCGCGCGCGTTCACCGTTAAATGTGTTTTCCAATTTTTTTCAGACCATTCCTGGTTAACCGAACCTTACTCCGGTATGTGCTTGTTAATTATTCATCTCATACTAAATATTTCTGAACATTTCCAGTATTTAGATACCGTCTATTATATTTAAATCCTATTGCGATATGCAATACTTTGCAATTTCCTATGCGTTTATATTAATTAGATTCTGATCGACTATATTATCCTACAAATGGATAAGAATCCTTGTAGGACATTAACGAACGCAACAGCCTGCTTTTCCGTGTGTGTCGGTGCGTCCCTTAGCAAGCTAGCAACCTAGCAAGCATGCATGAGCTTGCAAGCTGGGCGATTTCTGATATCCCCTGATAACGTCGTCTATTGAAGCCTCGTGTGACAGCTGCAATACCATGAGTCGTCACGACAACGCGCTGCGAACGAATTTCGCCTCTTGGTTTCAGCGACATGTCAAGGTAACATTCGCGGCGACGGAGGTCACATACTGAGACCGGTGGACGCGGACGGAGTGCGGACGACGGGCTATTTCGACTGTCTGTGGATTGTCAGGCGGCTGGGACCCGCTCCCGTCAACCGGCTGTACATGAAGGTCGAACAGTTCACGACGAGATCACGTGAGCTCGTGAAATTTCATTCACTCATCGTCGATAAATGGAGCGTTTCTTGTAAAGAGGCTCGAGATTTTAGATCACTTTCAAATCTTGCTCATAGCGAGATTTACGCGAAATTCTCACGTCATGTTCGGATTATTAAAGGGAATAGGACACGGGTAGAACTCTCCTGCAAATCTCCTAGAACATGCTCAACACAACCTCGACGCAACCGATAACTTTTCGTCGTCTCATCGCAGCGGGAGAACACGAGGAGAACAGCCTCGAGATTCGTGAGGGGTCGCACTCCGAGGCGCCGCGGCTAGCGCGCCTGCGCGGCAAGCCGGGAGAGGTCGGTCAACTGGCCAGCGACGGCTTTACTAGCGACGACGCGCTGTACGTGCGCCTGCGCGCCTACTTCTCCGAAGGCGACACACTCGTCATCTCGTACGCCGAGTTCTCCACCGTCAGAAGTGAGTGCGAGAGGAGCGAGCAGAAACAATTTCGAGTAGAGAATAAACGGAGACAACTAGTATAGCGCACTTCAATAGTCACGTCATGTGCATATATATATATATATATATGTATATTTATTTATTTATTTATTACCTCCGCCACGGTGTGGAGCGGAGGTAATGTAATCGGTCTCGTGTGTGTTTGTGTGTGTGTGTGTGTGTCCAGTCCGCGCGGCGCGATCGATAGCGCGTCGAGTCAGCGAGCGGCGAGTCAGCAGCAGGCGAGTGAGTCAGCAACAACTACCAGCGAGCGGCGAGTCAGCAGCCGCCACCAGCGAGCGGCGAGTCAGCAGCAGGTGATTCAGTCAGCAGCAGCCAGCAGCGAGCGGCGAGCCAGCTCGTAACACATACATGTTACATGCTGGCGGAGGTATGCACTCTCCGTGAGTGCCCTGTCTAATTTCTTCCGCCAGGGGCTTGGCGGGGGTTATGTTTTCACCGGCGTGTGTTTGAGTGTTGTTTTGTGTGTTTGTGGGTTTGTTAACATGCACGTTTCAGTTCACTTCCGCTAGGTGCGCTGGCTGTAGACTTACAAACACGCAACCACAGGCTAAGGGGCAACCACAGTCCTCCCCCACCTGCACGCTCGCACTAATCCGGATCCAATTAATTAATAAAAAATTTCACATTGAGAGAATTCAGCTGCCTTGGCGGAGGTCTGTGCTCTCCGAGTGCTCTAGTTTATATATGTGTTCTAGGTGTGAACAAGCAGTTTGACTGCGGCAACCAGCGCTACATCAACGCCACACTCGTCTGCGATTTCTTCGACAACTGCGGTAATTATGCTGACGAGTTGCCGCCGTATTGCAACGAGAGCCGACGTGAGTCTGAGTTTCTGTTTTCCGGATATGTAATCCGTCTTTGCATCGCGAGGCTCGTGAGAATGCATTCTTTATTATATTATACGCATGCTACGGTGCGTATAACTTCGTCGCCGATTATCTGATATCCGCGTAACTGTGCAGCTGATGCCCGTGGGATCACTCACCATGTGTAGAACTGTAGATGCATGCACAAGATACAAGCTCATCTTTATACTGTTAAATATACATATATATATCAGGAGTAGATAAAGGGACCCCCCCCCTTTATCTACTCCTGATATATATA
>NW_014577516.1:23369-27213 GCF_000485595.1 Priapulus caudatus
GGTAGGTAGGCAGGCAGGCAGGCACGCAGGCAGGCAGTTAGGTAGGTAGGTAGGTAGGTAGGTAGGTAGGTAGGTAGGTAGGTAGGTAGGTAGGTAGGTAGGCAGGCAGGCAGGCAGGCAGGCAGGCAGGCAGGTAGGTAGGTAGGTAGGTAGGTAGGTAGGTAGGTAGGTAGGTAGGTAGGTAGGTAGGTAGGTAGGTAAGTGATTAGGTACTTAGGTGTTGTACGTATATTCCTGCGTTTCTAGCGTGGATCACTACATTCTCCCCGTCGGAATCAGGCGAGAAATCGGGGGTATACACATTTGCAATTGGCACGCTGATAGCGATCGCTCTCATAACTTTGCTCTCACTGCTATTCCTCACCGTCTACCACCGCCGACGAATCTTCTCCAGATCCAGTTCAGGTGGCAGCCGCGCAGGTAAACAAATGCGTCGTATTTCTCAGTCGAAAAACAGGGCGAAAGCTTAAAATACGAACATCGCGTCGCAACAGGCGAGCAACGAAAAAATCGAAGATGCTTTCTCTTTCGCGGCGACCTTACATTTCCTTGCGACTGACTCAACAGTAACACACACACGCACGCAAGCACATATACACACGCACGCACACAAGCACGCACACACATCTGAACACACTCACGCACGCACGCACGTACACACATATACACACACACGCAAGCACATACATGTAAACATACGCACGCACGTACGCACATACACACACTCACGCAAGCTCGTACATCCAAGCACGCGCGCATGCATACACGTATATGCAAACACGCACACGCACGCATATACATGCACGTACACACGCACGCCCCCACGGGCCGTACCCTACAACCAGACACAACAAAGCAGCAAACAAAGCAGCCACGCACACCGCCGTAGTTCAACATGAGCAGGCGATACGAGCGCACGACCGCTCCAAGCTATTTTTACTTTTAGTTTACATTTACGTTTACTGGCGATTATTACTTTTAGCTGCATCAGTGGCGCCGCAGAATCAGAATGCGGACATAGCGACGGTGAGCGGTAACTTCGATGATGTCGGTCGCCATGACACCAATCTTCAGCCGCCATCTTACGACATCATTATGAACGAGTACGGGCCGCCGCCTCTGTACAGCAACGTTATACAGGAGATCCTAGAGGAACGCACTGCCGCCCCGTGCCACCATAACACCTGCGTGGACGACGTCGCGTCGAAGGCAGACAGCACGGCATGAGAATCGAACAGACCGAGAATACCTGCCAGGACGAGACAGATAAGCGCAGTGGCCGCACTGAGAACAACGGACAGAAAGACGACGATGGTTAAGGCGGGTAGCGGCGCACGAACACTGATCCACAGCGAACACTCCTCGATCGTGATGAAAACTCTCTGACCCAGGATGTAGTCTATACCAGACCTTTCTTGGGACAGCGTACTTTTCTTCGAGATGGTCTGGTTATAGCTCGATCGATGAAGATCGAGAAATTTCTGATGATTTGAGTTAGGTTGCTTTCCATTTACCTTGTTAATTTCCGTGTGGTATCGCCTGGTATGTGCTAGAATAGCATATGTAGATGTATTTATTAGTTATATGCAGGCAATTAATGACCTATCAAGGTAAATCGACTACGACGCATATGTTGGTGAATTGAACCTCGAGAAAAGATTGTTTTTTTCATTATGGAAACTATTCTTCCATATATTCCTCGTCGTGTAAATTGATATAATTAGTGCATTTTTCTAAAGCGCATAGAATGTGCAAATGATACTGTGATCTTCGCGTCACGTGCGTGCGTGGAACCAATGTGCGTATGATTGTAAAAATGGGTTTTATGTAAAATAAACCTGCTAGCGTTGCATACCATCGTTGAATGGGCAGCAGGCGCTTTGTATCTATGTATAAAAGTCATGTTTCTGACGATGTTTGTTATTTTGTTGCACCAAGTGTGGCGAGGAAAACATTACGACAATTACTTTTCCTACCTCCGCGGTAAAGGAGAGGTCCAAGTTAGATCAAACGTTACCCCGTACAGACTACAAATTTGATATATGGTATTAAACTGGCGCCCAATTTTTGCAGTGTGTACACGCTATGCCGCTCCAAATACGCGTTGTCCCGCACCAATTTTACCCCGTAAATAAAGGCCAGGCCCGTGATCAGTTATCCCGCACCAAGCTGTGTCTGTACGCAAGCGAGCGAGCGAGCGAGCGACTGAGTGAATGAATGAGTGAATGAAAGAGATAAGGAAAGAGAGTGGAAAGAGAGATGGGGTGCGAGAGAGAGAGAGAGAGAGAGAGAGAGAGAGAGAGAGAGAGAGAGAGAGAGAGAGAGAGAGAGAGAGAGGGAGAGAGCGGGCGAGAGAGGACGAGAGAGAGGATTAGAGAAAGCAAGATAGAGATGGACAGAGGGGACGTTACAGCGAAGATGTTGAGAAGTTTAGTAGCTTATAGGCAGGAGAAGGATGGGACCGAGTCATTATTTTTATTCAAACTTGTCTTCGTCTCTCGTCTCCTTCACCTCCGCGGGTGACAATGTAGTCTTCACGCTATTACGCTGACAGCTTGTCGTAGTACGCGCACTGAGAAAAAAATATACCTTTATCGTGTTGACCGATTGTCCTTGTCGAGCCGTGTTCAAGAACTGGTTGGTGAGCGTTTGTGTGGCGCGCACAAAAGAGATAGTGGATACAAAGTTTAGCACGCGTGAGACTAGATATATTGCCAGTACATTTATTTTTTCGCTTCATGGATATAATCGCTGACCACAATTCATTTTCGCAATATGCGACACGTGCAAACAGTGCGACAGCTCTTATATCCTTGGGCAATTTTTTCTAGCGTGCAGCCTCAGGCAGATATAGGGTCCCTATATACAGGGACCCTATACAGGGACCCTAGGCAGATAGTCATAATGGCGCCATCTACTGCCAAGTAACGTCGGAACACTGATCTGCGGAGCTGATTAGTCGGTGGCGCCACCAGTGGTTGAGAATGATACGAATATGGAATTGCTGTCATCAAAACAATGTCGCCGGTCTGCAAGAGTATCTTTAGTCCACTCTTCTTTAGTTATGGCGATACTATCCGTACTACTCATTATCCTACTCAAGAAAAAGGGCGATTCTACTCAGCAGTGCATTATGCAGGGCTGCTACCGCGGTTGCAGAATGATCGCTGTGCATTGTTTTGTAACCGCCGCCGCAACAACGGATTATCTCTCTGATTTGGCTTCTCTATGTCAACACAACGAAGATGATTAGGGCCACAGGCACTTGGAGGCTGGAGCATTTCAATAAAATGTAATACTAAATAAATACAAAATCTATTTACTACCAAGGTCTTAATTGTTTCTCTATGCCTACTCTCTTTCACTTATTATTGCCGACAATTTCCTGTAAATGCCGTCCAAGTGCTCATCTGCAACACACGCTGGCTGCCGCACGCTAGCTGCTGCACACTGACACATAAATATATAAACATAAAATAACATAAACATAAACACATAAACATAAACATACACATAAACATAAAAATATAACTATATATTTATGTGTCAGTGTGCAGCAGCCAGCGTGTGTTGCAGATGAGCATTTGGACTGCATTTACAGGAAATTGTCGGCAATAATAGGTGAAAGAGAGTAGGCTTAGAGAAACATTAAGACTTTGGTAGTAAATAGATTTCGTATTTAATTAGCAGTACATTTTATCAGGAGCGTATAATGACAAATACGTATGATAATGACGTATAATTTGTCATTATACGCTCCTGATTTTATTGAAACGCTCCAAGTGCCTGTGATTAGGGCAAGGCATGAACGAGCACGGTATACGCATATAAATAAATATATATA
>NW_014577516.1:27514-30238 GCF_000485595.1 Priapulus caudatus
CGTGTGTGTGGGTGGTGTGGTGTGTGTGTGTGTGTGTGTGTGTGTGTGTGTGTGTGTGCGCGCGCGCGCGTCGTGTGCTGTGTGTGTGTGTGTGTGTGTGTGTGTGTGTGTGTGTGTGTGTGTGTGTGTGTGTGTGTGTGTGCGTGCGTGCGTGCGTGCGTGCGTGCATGCGTGTGTGTAAGAAGCGCGCGCGTGAAAGAGTAGAAACCGTAACGTGCGTTTGACCTAGCTTCTGTCGACGTATAAACTGCGTATCAATATCGCTTTACGCCGATGCGTCATCTAAATCATAATTCATCTACTGATATTAACGAGTATATATATATAATTTATATACTCCGTACAGCACGCTACTGTATATAGGCGCTGGTCCAACGAGCATGCGCGGGAAGCAAAAACACGCCGTAGCCGAGCGACCACATCCTCCACCAGACGATCAAGCTAATCATGGCAACGTCTAGCTGCGCTATCGCCTCCAGTCTAGTCATGATACCCACTGCTGTGTCTACTCAAAGTAAAGCACGACCGCGGCCATCGGGTCGTTAGTTCGAGTGGCGGGACAGCCGTGTCTGCTGGCACAGGTCGCCACGCTCTGTGCGTTTACGAGGGTTAGATATGGGGGTAATTATATAATATATATAAGATACATAAGTGAGACGATGCAAACTCGAGACATCCGTGTAGAGAAAATGTCTGCGAATGGCTAGGTATGGTTATAAAATGGCGTTGGTTTGTATATTACAATGGATTATAGATTTATATTGCGGCGACAAACGCTTCATCGGCATAAAAATGAACGATCAGTGATCAAAAAACATTACGGCAAACCTGTTTTCAACCGAAGCATAAATTACATTAGTAATTCTAGCAGCGATCACTATATAATATTTACTCAATTCCCACGAATGTAGGCACTCGGCTATATAGCAACAGACCCCCAGCCAGCATGCCCCAGCTAGTGCTCATGCAGACACTCTACTCCTGTTGCATGTCAGACAGACATTAAATCCGCATTACGCAACCCTGTGTGACAGCTGAGGCACTATAAGTAGCGCTGAGAGATGTCCCCCGGGGTACTGCCGGAACGTACCCTGGTACTATCTAATATGTCGAACCGTACCTCGCCTACTCCACTAACGAGTCTAGGGAGTCGCCTACGCCTACTCCCTAACCCGAACCCTAATCCTAACCCTAACCATATCAAATAGTGGCCAGGGTACGTTCCGGTATACCGGACCGTACCCAGGGTACGTTCCGGCAGTACCATGGGGGACATAGACCCTGAGCATAAGGCGCAACTAGCACCTTCTTCCTCGGCGGCACTCATTGTTATGAAGGTGTTAGCAAACTATGAATGCAGCGGCTGTAATTATCACAGGCACTTGGGGCAGTCAATAAAAACTGAAAATAATATGAACGCACATTCACAAATAGGCCCTACTACCGTACCTCTCAATTACAGTTCCACTGTTGCGTCACTGTATATCAACTTCCCTTCATAAAAACTAACGCCGAACGCTCCCGCACTCGCCGCTGTGAGTGTGCTGTGTCGCCATGATCATATCAAGAGTGCATCTCTATTATGCACTCTTGATAATATCAAGAGCTAATAATGTAGTCGTGAAATAGCACTATTTTCCCGTTTTTCCGTTGTACACTCTAGGTATTATTAGCTCTTGATAATATATATATAAAGTATACTTTATATATACATCAAGCGCTAATAATACCTCTTGAAATATAGGTATTATTAGCTCTTGTTTATATATATATATATTATCATGGCGACACAGCACACTCGCAGCGGCGAGTGCGGGAGCGTTCGGCGTTAGTTTTTATGAAGGAAAGTTGATATACAGTGACGCAACAGTGGAACTGTAATTGAGAGGTACGGTAGTAGGGCCTATTTGTGAATGTGCGTTCATATTATTTTCAGTTTTTACTGACTCTGTCCCAAGTGCCTGTGATTACAATGCACTACTAATATTCTACGCCGCTGGGAACGACTGCCTCACTCGCACCCCACCACCGCACGCACGCACGCACGCGCGCACACCGTCTAGCTTATATTCGTTCGACCAATACTACACCCAAGCCGGCAATTTTTAAGACCTCCCAGACGGGAGCGGAGCGGTGCGATGAAAGCCACCCAACGGGATCGTCAGCAAGTTTACAACGCCGAACATCTGCGGACGAGGGAGATGCCGGCGCAATACGCGCGGTAACCATCCTTGAAGCGCGTACGTACAGAGAGCTAGCTGCGTTGTGACGGTTGCTACGCAGCCCGTATCCTGCACACTGAAAGCTCCGCGCGCGCGCGGCAGGGGGCCGAAAACCTTGTTATGTGAAGTTTTTGCGGGTTCAAACCGGCTGCGTGATCTTTTTCGAATTTATGCACAGAACAGCGAACAACACGGTTATGATCGGTTCGTAAATCGATAACGATTTTATTCCACAATAGAAAAGGGCTTGGACGCGTGATCTATGTCCCACACGTTACAGTTGCCCAGCCCGACGGCTCTCTCTCTCTCTCTCTCTCTCTCTCTCTCTCTCTCTCTCGGAACTATATTATTGAACTGCATAGGCGAGCAGTGTAAATCTGCTGCTCATTCGGTGTCGAGAAGCAAAACGTGAAATCGTCACAAATACCCGGCATAACAAATACTAGAGAGTAACGTACGATTGATCTAGACCGTCTACAAGACTTAGTATAAAAAAAAATCG
>NW_014577516.1:30915-49118 GCF_000485595.1 Priapulus caudatus
TCTCTCTCTCTCTCTCTCTCTCTCTCTCTCTCTCTCTCTCTCTCTCTCTCTCTCTCTCTCTCTCTCTCTCTCTCTCTCTCTCTCTCTCGGAACTATATTATTGAACTGCATAGGCGAGCAGTGTAAATCTGCTGCTCATTCGGTGTCGAGAAGCAAAACGTGAAATCGTCACAAATACCCGGCATAACAAATACTAGAGAGTAACGTACGATTGATCTAGACCGTCTACAAGACTTAGTATAAAAAAAAATCGACGTATCCATGTACACGCGTGTAGGCCGTCGTATTGTCTTACAAGAACCTTCTATCGAAGACCTACAGGCATATTGTTCATGATAGCTCCACTGGTTGGACCAATGTTTCAGGCTCGCAACTGATCGCAAATTCGTCCACACTCTCTATATGCCAAACGCATGGACTGAGCCAAAGATCCGTTCTCTTAAGTCCAATATCATGCCACGTAAGATTAATCTGTTGTCACAGCCCGATGCCAAAATTAAATAAGGGATTCTTCTGTTGGAGAAAAAGTGTATAGCGCGTGACTTTGCAACTCCGAACTTAGCCTACAGAACTTTGCCTTGGGCAAGATATATATAAAGCTATATCACTCATCAACTATTAACACATTCACGTTTCTGGATCAACAAAGCACTGGAATACTGACAATGGTAAAAATGAGAAAGAAGATAATGCAAATAATGAAATGAAATGAATGAAATGATGTGAATACTATAAACGTAATAGAATGTGGATGATCAGCATACCAGAACATGACAGACAAGGCAGCACAGTGACAACAACTTTAAAGTGGATAAACCTCGCAACAATAAGCTTATATACACCTACTGTGAGCATACTTGCAGTATGCAAACATCACGAAATGTTCTCATTGAGCCAGAAATGTGCTCTGAAGATGACTATTTTGAATTACCCAGTCGGATGCGGTTTTGGCGAAAATACTATCAATTATGTTGAGCGAAGTGTCAGAGGATGCTAAATAGTAGCGCTACACTAGCGCAAATAGTTCCTGGAACGAAAACACTATATTTGTTTCCTGATTGCATATGTAATGTAGTTAACATGCGATTTAAACAAATTTCATAATTTCGTACAGAGTAAACATCGAACAATATATAACGTGTTAACACAGAAAAGAACTGTTAATGCAGCACAACGTTCGCTCGGCTGTGTACCGGATGTGTAAACACTGTACATATCCTGTGGTGCTACTTTTATGAAGAAATGTGAAAGTAGCAATACAAATAAGCATCTAGCTGCGAGGTTTATCCACTTTAACACTACCACATAGTATGACTAAAGAGGGAGAGAATATTTATGAGACACATCATATTTAATATTATACACATATAAGGGTCACATGTAAACAAATACAACTTCTACTAAGTAATATTCCCTCCCTCTGATAACACAAGGTAGCTGTCACTCAGATTAAATGATATACACAACTGCAAATTGAAAGCCTTTCATCAGAGCACATTTTAATAAATATTTTGCTCATGCCTGTTTTGGCTGATAAAGGGTAAGAGAACTAAATAACAAAGAAAGATAAGGAGGGAAAGAGAAATAAATTACAGAGAAAGATAAGGAGGGGAAGAAAACGTGGGGAGAAGGAACCAAGGGAAGCAAGGAGAGGTGGAAGGAAAGATTATCAGAGTGCGAAAGTGAGAGAGGGATAAGAAGGTGAGAGAATCAAGCAGGAGATATTGTAGTTATGACTGTGTAGAACTAAAGACAAAGGCAGCGAACCTCTCTCCACTTCCAGGCATATTAGCACACATGCCATACATCAATCACTTCTAACTCTTGCACGCTACGTAAAAACCTAGCAAGTGGCAATAGCAAGTTGCAGAGCAACCTTATCCACAGCAATGACGGTCACAAGAATTTCTCCGGTTCTTAGGTCTTGATGAAGGAGGCATACGTCTCGTGAAGCTGGGTTTACACAGCCAACTTTGTGTTGGCAAATTTTGTACCAACTTCGCAATTTCGCAACTGACAATCGGCAGTGTAAACGCAAAAGTTGCACGTCCAACCGATCGATAGCAGCTAGTTGGGAGATTAGAGCATGTTCTAATTCGGCAATTCGGCAATTCCCCAACTCAAAGTTGGCAGTATAAACCCAGCTTTACACACACACACAACCGGAGCTTCGCAAAGCGTCAGTGACGAAGGCCTCGCGCAGCGCCACCGTAGCTGAGCAACCGAGCATCCGCCCTGCGCAACGGCCAAGATGCAACCACGCCCACTAGGTCTTGATGAAGGCGGCAAACTTCTCCGGATACTGCTCGACGGTGCGATTCAGCCGCTCGAAGAACAGCTCCTCCGCATAGCGATACAGCTGCACGTCGAGCCGGTTCCGCTCTCCCACCAGGTGGCGCTGCTCCTCGGTCAGCTGCGTGTTGCTGCTCCTCGAGCTGTCGGCCGGCTGGAAGCTCTGGCGAAAGCGCAGCGCGAACGTCTGCTCGAAGAGAAACTGCGACAGCTCCTGGTGCTCGACGAGCGCGAAGAAGGCGAGATCGCGCAGGTTGCGGCGCGCGCTCGCAAGCATCTCGGCGTCGCGCCGCTCAGCCGGCATCGACGACGCGTCGTAGCAGTCGACGCGCCGCAGGTCGGCGAGCATGCGCGTCTGCCGGTTCGCGGCGAGGTTAGACTCGCAGGCGAGGAAGGCGTCCAGCGTCACGTTCTGCCACGTGTCGGTCGCGTAGCACGGCGGCAGCTCCTCGGCCGTCGGCGAGTGTCCGTTGCAGCGCAGCGTAGCGCCGGCCCACGTCGCGCCGCGCTGCACGTGCCGGAACTCGCTGATGTAACGCAACACGGGCTCGCGCAGCATTGTCACGTAAAAGTACCTGAAACAAACAGTTAGCAGGTGTGTACGTAGTAGTACCTGTAACGGTCACACGCAACCAGCAGGTGTGTACGTAGTAGTACCTGTACCAAACACATGCAGTCAGGTGCACAGGTTGCAAAGTGTTGAAAATACAAGCCTTTCCACGATCTGGGACTGGTAACTTTTGAGAAGAATAGACTAATCTTTATGTATTTGACTATAGGTTATATATATATATATATATATATATATATATATATAGTAGGAATCACAATTTTCGAAATCAAGATTGGCTGAATTTTCAGACTTATTTTCAAAACTGACATAGTATAGGCCTGAAATTAAGCTGAAAGCACGGTCCAATAAGCAGTTAGATACAATGCCTTCCACTTCAGCCTCCATCATAGAGGCTATGAGGCTATGAGGTGGATAGAGGCTATGAAAATAGAGCTAATATGGTGCCAGAATTAAACTGACTGTTGATCACAAACCGCAACTGACAAAAACAGACATTTACTTGCCAGTGTTATGACCAAGCGATTAGATCAAGTGCATTAATTCTTAATCTTTCACTAGAATCAATGGTGAAGAGATGACTAGAATCAATGGTTTAGAGGGGCAGTTTGTCTGGTGATTCTATATTCATATTTTCTAAGATACCTAATGCTAGAGCAGACATGTTTTTGATGTGGGAGATATTGAGAAATAAGTTTTGCTTGACATTTTAAATACTTTGCATGAAATAATCCACATTTCAATCAGCATCTCGACATTTTCATTTATGTTATTCACGGACCTGCGATGCTCCGAGCTATGTTCTAGCTTGTTCATCACATCGTCTACACACGAAGTCAGCTCTGTCCATCCAGCGTGCAGTCCACATCGCCATCCTGTGGAGAAACGACTGAACAGCCACGACTTGTCATCAGAGTTCGGCCGGAAACAGTCGCACACCTTCTGTCCCTTGGGGCAGAAGCAAGGTCTTTCCAGTACCAAGTCTTTGACCAGATGCTTCCCGAACTCCGTACCCCCGGTTTTCTGGATGTGCAGAAACACCAAGACGTCCGTGCTATTCATAGCGAATTTGAAATCGTTAGGTGGGGGACCTATGTGGATTCTATTGCTTAGTGTAGTAGGTGGTTTTAGCTGCATGCTAGGCCTATATCGCGGCAGGAACTTTAGCTTCGGTCCTATGCCATTCAACAAAGCAGAAGCATGCAGCTGCTGGTGGTCGTACTCTGTGAGTGCGGAAGGCATGGCAGCGAACGACACTAGTCGCCGCAAAGGCTTCACGGACTTATTCATTGTTAGCACGCCACCAAGCGACGACGGAAGAACGAAGCCCACGTATATCATGACGGTTGTCAAAGTAACGCACAGAAGCACCAAACACAGTTTTACTTTGTACATGATTCTACGCACAATCATATTACGCACAGCCGCCCTTCTACGAACGGAGAATAATTACTCAAACATTATTAGCGAGCTCAACATCACGGCCTGCGTACCGTCGCCTGACAGGATTACGAACGGCGGGGCCGTCTGGTTTATTTGTGCCAATACTGCTAACTCGTATGCGTTATACTAGGATCGTATTCCATGCTTGCATCGGATACGCGAAATGTACATTTGCCGCGTGCTTGAGTGATTGGACGGTGCTGCCGCCTTTAATGCAACGACAGTGCTCTGGGAGTTTCCGGTTTAAAGTATTTATAGCGGAAGATATAGACTGGCGTCGCTTCACGGTGTGGCGCAACACAGAGAATGCCGCGCATCTAATACGAAGACATCAGTATTCGTAGAATTCTTGGCGATCGACGACATTACTTCTTTAAGTTTGCGCCTGTTTAAACTGTGGACGTTTTTGCACCGCGGTGGAAACTGGGACTAAGGGTAAGAGTGGACGAGCCAATCCTGCGCGAGCATGGCATCCGCAAAAGTGCATGCAGCGAGAGAGAAATCGCGGAGGTCTTCCCTGAGAAGCGAATGTCGCGTCTCCTGAACGGGAAAATATGGAGAATGGATTCAAAACAAAACTTAGCAGATATCAGGTTCTGACTACAATCGGTAAGTTTACAATAATTCATGTGTAAAATCCACTCGGTGAGTAGCACAGCAAAATTATGAGGTCGTTCAACTTGTTATAGCAGAGAGTGCCTGCATGTGTGTTGCCATTTGAAGACGATGGATGGCTGCTTTTGTTCGTCACGCTCTATTTTTAGCAACAGAGTTGCAGGTACAGCGCGCTATCGTATGTGTGCATCTGTGTGAGTGGAGTTGGTAGTGGAGAGAGAGAGAGCGGAGAGAGAGAAGCGAGAGAGAGAGAGAGAGAGAGAGAGAGGAAGAAGAGAGAGAGAGTGTGTGTTGTGTGTGCGTGTGCCGTGTGCGTGTGCGTGCGTCCGGCGTGTGTGCGTGTGCGCCGTGTGCGGTGGTGCGTGTGCGTGTGGCGTGCTGCGTGCGTGCGTCGTGCGTGTGTATGTGTGTGCGTGCGTGTGGCTGTGTGTGTGTGGTGCGTGCGTGGGCGCCCCGTTTGCGTGTTGAGTGATTGAAGACGGTTGGCTGCCGCCTTTAAATGCAAGCGACAGTGCCTGCTGGGATTTCCGGTGTTATAAGTAATTTATAGCGAAGATATAGACTGCCGTCGCTTCAGCGTGTGGGCGCAACACAGAGAATGCCGCGCATGAGATCTAAGACGACTGACACCATATTTCGTAGAATTATTGCGATCGACGACATTACTACTATAAGTTTGCGCGCTGTTTAAACTGTGGACGTTTTTGCACCGCGGTGGAAACTGGACTAAAGGGTAGAGAGTGACGCAGCCAATCCTGGCGCAGGCATCGGCGATCAAGCAAAAGGTGCACGCTAGGCGACAGAGAGAATCGCGGAGCGTGCTCTCCTGTAAGAAGCGAAGTCTCGCCGTCTCCTGAACGGGCGAAAATATGGAGAATGAATTAAACAAAACTTAGACAGATATCCAGAGTTCTGACTGACGAATCGGTAAGTTTACAATAATATGTCATAGTGTAAAATCCACGTCGGAGTAGCACAGGCAAGAATTTATGAGGTCGTTTCAGCTTGTTTAAGGCTTATACAATTAGGCCTATAACGGGCAGATCGAAGAGCTGCCTGGCCTCGCATCGTTGCCATTTAGGAAGAAACGATGCATGGCTGCATTTGGTTCGTCACGCTCTGATTTCTAGCGGCAGCAGAGGGTTGCAAGCGCTGAACGACGCGCGCTGAATCGTATGTGTGCGTATCTGTGTGAGTGGAGTGGTGGTAGGTCGCGGGCGGCAGCGACCGAGAAGGGCGCAGACGGGATGACCGGAACGAAGAGACGCCGAGAGATGAGAGCAGAGAGACGAGAGAGAGCGAGCCAGAGAGAGAGCGAGGAGGCAGAGCAGAGGAGAGAGACGCAGAGAGGAGAATGAGAGGAGAAGAGAGAGAAGCGTGTGTTCGGTGGTGTGTGTGTCGGTGTTGTGTGTGTGTGTGTCGTGCTGTGTGTGTGACTTGTGCTGATGTGTGTGTGTGTGTGCTGCTGCGGTGTGTAATGTGCTCGTGTGGCTGTGTGTGTGCATCGTGCGTGTGTTTTAGTGGGTGGGGTTGTGCGTGTGTGGCGTGCGTGCGTGCGTGCCGGTGCGTGCGGCGTAGCGCGCGTTGTGCGTGCGTGTAGTCGTGTATGTTGGCGTGCGTGCGCGCGTGCGCGCGTGGAACGTCGTGTTCGCCGTAGGATCATTGGGCGTGCGGATGCGTCGCGGTGCGTGTGTGGTGCCGATTCTTGATGTGCTTCGAGTGTTTATTGGGCTACTCAGCCAGGAGATACCCGGAGAAGGAGAAGGACGTGTAAGGAGAATATGAGGCAGAGGAGCGCGGAGAAGGGAGAAGGTAGGAAAGGAACGAAAGGATGAGTGGAAGAAGGCAAGAGGAAAGAAAAAAGAGAAACTAAGCGAAGTATTGCGGAAGCGGGAATAGAGAAAACGTAAGCGAATAGGAGCAAGAGTGAAGAGAAGTAGAAAGGAGAAGAAGAGAATGCAGAGCACGACAGAAGAATGTGGGTGAGCACGGAGGAGGGAGTGGTGGTAGTAGGTGTGCGAAGAGGGAGATGTCGATGAAACAATGCCGAGCGAGTTAGGAGGTCTGAACACGAAGACTAGAAAGGAAAGGCGGGCGAAGAATATGGACGAGTGAAGGAAAAGTTCTGGAGAACCCATAGTAAAGAGACAGAGAAGAAGAAGGATGAAATACAGGAAGAGACGAAACAGACGAGAGCGCAAAGCGGAAATTCTGACAAGTAATATGAGAAACGCGAGAAAAAAAATGTATTAAGTAGAAGGAAAGCATGAGAAATAAATAAGTCAAGCGGAGGAAAGGATGGGAGATAGGGATTATGAGGAATTGATAAGGATGGGGCCAAAATTTAAAGGACAGAAGGAGGGCAGGGAGAAATATGGAGGCATGGAACACGGAACGCCAAATAAGAGTGGACTTCGAGATTACAGGGAGCAAATAAAACATTAATAGGTGTAATGATAATTATATTAATATCTTATGTGATAACTGAGCGTATTGTACCACTATAAACGCAATGTATTAAATGTTACTCTGATACTCCTTAATACTTATATATAGACAACGTGAGGTGTAGTATATCACACTGTTCGCATGTTTTTCCAAATCTTTGCATGTTTGTAGCTGCGTGCCTGGCAGCGATAATTTCAACCCTCTCCGGTGTTAATTTTCTTGTCAATCGATTCAGGTTAGCTGTGCGTGCCGCGTGGAGGACATTAGCATCACCCTAACCATGTTGCACATGCATAACATGCATGCACCCACTTACTATACATCACGTTACTGAAGTCAACTACCGTTATCTGACACCGCAAGTAGCTTTGTATGTTGTAGCGTTTTCTAGAGCCGTTATTTACGCAGGCGTTGATTTCTGAAACCTAAAACAAAAAATATTCAGTCAGCCGGAGAAAAGCAGATCGATGGTTTTTACGCGGGAAAATAGAGCGCGCCCAGGGGTCTGTACATGTAATCAGCGAGATAGAAAACTGATAGGACTGTGAACTGATGGCGAAGCAGAGTCTGCCGATATGGTATAGTCACGAGTTGTTGCTGATGTGAATATACGTTGAATATAGATGCTGCCGAGGTCACACGAAGGCTATTGTGAGTATGCGCAGGCCGGACGTCCGTTTTCTGCACAATCGCAGGGTTGTCTATATAGTATCATCACATGAAAGCGCCAGAATCTCTCTCGCGCTCTTCGGTCTCTCTCTCTCTGCTCTCTCTCTCTCTCTCTCTCTCTCTCTCTCATCTCTCTCTGCTCTCTCCTCTCTCTCACACTTCTCTCTTCTCTCTCTGCTCTCTCTCTCTCTCTCTCTCTCTCTCTCTGCTCTCTCTCTCTCTCTCTCCTCTCTCTCCTGCTCTCTCTCTCCTTTCTCTGTCTCTTTTGCTTCTATCTTCGCTTCTCTCCTACTATATGATATTGATTCAGGAAAGCTAACCCATAATTATTACTTACTTCCACTGATATATCACGTATGGTTCCTCTCACTCTATTTCTACCGCCAATTCTGTGCAAGCACTCGAATCATTTACCTCATCTCTCTCTGCCTCTACTTCTGGCGATTGAACTAAAAGGAAGATCTGGACTGTAGTATACCTCTAGACCTCTCTCGCTCTCGTCTGCCTCTCCTCTCTCTCTTACTCTTCGATCTGCTCTACGCTGTGCTCTTAATCTCCTCTCTATATAGTATAGAGATTATATATTCTGCATCTCTCTCGCGAGCCACGCTCGTCTTCTCTCCCACAACACATGCACGGGCACGCAACGCACCGCGCGCGGCGGACACACCAGCACATACGACACACTGAGAAAGTTTTGGTAAATTTAACAATATAATTATTATATTACTCAGGATTATTAACATATTATTATATTGACAAATGTCATATAACATTTTGTCCCATGGCGATAACAAATAACGATATAGAACAAACAATGATAACATGAACATATTAAGACAAATGTACATAATCAATAATATTATCCTGCATATTCAAGAGTCCATAAGTAGAAATCTTTTCTTCAGTAGTTCTTCCTATAGTCCTTCTAATTATGGACTCTTCTGCCACTATATTCAAGTAGGCGGATATTGGTCAAGACAACCGTTTGTGTGAAAGAAACAGATCAAAGATATCAGCGGTGACCGATGATGCGTTTCGTTCGTTTGGCTAAATCTAATATAGCAATAATCTGTGGCGATTTATCTCGGCTACTAATACAGCTCTGAAATCGTGTGCCTCGCTCCGTTCCCCTCAGCGCGCGCGCACACACACAGCGCGGCTCACACCACAGCGCGCACAACGCACGCACGCCACGGCGCCGCGCAATGCGCCACACACACACACCCGCAGCAAGCACCGGGCACACACACACCCCACACACACAACACACTACACGAGCACACCACACACACAACAGCAACATTAAATAATATATAATATATATAATTATATAATAATTATATATCCCACGTTTCCCTGGCCTTGATATTTCCGCGGAGACGCGATCGATATATGTACGTGACACCCACGGACATACGGGCGTGTCGTGTACATAAGCTTCTATTGCCCGGCCGCGCTGTAATTGCTGTGTAGTATAGTATAGAGTCGCTGCGTTCGTCTACCGATTCGATTTATGCAGAGCGCTTCTTTCTCGCCCTGACAGTCGCCGCTAGTTGTACGAAAAATGCGCAAACAATCGGCACCGTAGACGTAGATAGTAACAATAATCTATTATTATTCACTCCTTATAACACCAATACTACTGCTACTGCTACTGCTACTGCTACTGCTAAACTGGGCTACTGCTACTGCTACTGCTACTGCTTACTGCAATGCTGCTGCTAGGCTGCTGGCTACTGCTGCTTTGCTGCTACGCTACTGCTACTACGGCTGCTGCTGCTACTGAGCTACTGCTACTGTTTGGCTACTGCTACTGCTGCTGCTACTGCTCTGTTGCTGGCTGCTGCTGCTGCTACTGCTACTGCTGCTGCTGGCTGACTACCTGCTGCTGCTGTCTGCTACTGCTACTGCTGCTGCTACTACGCTGGCTGTCTGCTACTACTACTTGGCTGGTCCTGTTGCTAACTGCTACTGCTACTGCTGCTGCTACTGCTGCTGTTGCCGCTGGCTGCTGCTTACTGCTACTAACTGCTGGCTTGCTGCTGCACTACTAGCTAGGCTAGCTACTGCATACTGCTGGCTTACTGCTACTGCTGGCTGTTGCTGCTAGCTGCTGCTGCTTCTGCTACTTCTACTGCTAGCTCGCTACTGCTGCTGCTAAATGCTGCGTGCTACTGCTACTGCTACTGTCCTGGCTGCTACGTGCTACTGCTACCCTACGGGCTGGCTGCGCTACCTGGCTATTCTGCTACTGTTGCTAGTTTTTTTTTTTTTTTTTTATTATTTTTTTTTTGGTTTTTTTTTTTTTTTTTTATTTTTTTTTTTTTTTTTTTTTTTTTTTTTTTTTTTATTTTTTTTTGGGGGGCTGCTACTGCGCTACTTGCTGCTATGCTGCTGCTAGCTGGCTTTGTTGCTGCTGCTGCTGCTTGGCTGTGTGCTGCTTGCTAGCTGCTACTGCTTACTGCTTACTGCCTGCTGCTGCTGCTGCTGCTGCTGCTGCTGCTGGCACTGCTACTGCTGCTGTTGCTACTGCTACTGCGTACTGCTACTGCCTACGCTACTGCTACTGCTACTGCTCACTGCATAACTGCTAACTTGCTACTCTGCTGCTAACTGCCTGCTGTTGCTGGCTGCCTGCTGCTGCTACTGCTGACTACTGCTACTGCTGGCTGCTACTGCTACGCTACTGCTAACTTGCACTGCTACTGCTACTGCTCACTGCTAGCTGCCACCGCCACGCTTACCTGCTACTGCACTGGCTACTGCTACTTACTGCTCACTGCTACTGCTACTGCTACCTGCCTACTGCTGCTTGCTGCTGCTTGCTGCCACCGCTACTGCTACTACCTACTGCTACTGCTACTTGCTACATGCCACTGCACTGCTGCTGCTACTGCTACTGCTACTGCTACTGCTGCTGCTGCTACTACTGCTGATACTACTGTGTTTGGGTACAACACTCCTACTGCTGCTGCTACTGCTACTGCTGCTGCTGCTATTGCTACTGCTACCGCTACCGCTACTACTGCTACTGCTACTTCTACTACGGGTACTGCTACTGCTACTGCTGCTGCTGCTGCCACTGCTGATACTACTGTGTTTGGGTACACCGTACAACACTCCTACTGCTACTGCTACTGCTACTGCTACTGCTGCTGCTGCTGCTGCTGCTGCTGCTGCTGCTGCTGCTGCTATTGCTACTGCTACTGCTGCTGTTGCTTCCACTGCTACTCTGCTGTTGCTGCTACTGATTCTGCTACTGCTACTGTTACCGCTACCGCTACTGCTACTGTTACCGCTACCGCTACCGCTACTGCTACTACTGCTACTGCTGCTACTGCTACTGCTACTACTACTGCTACCGCTACTGATACTGCTGCTACTGCTACTGCTACTGCTACTGCTACCGCTACTGCTACTGCTGTTGCTGCTACTGCTACTACGTAACTAACACTGCCACTGTTACTACCATTACTGCTACTAAGAACTACTACTACTACTACTACTACTACTACTACTACTGCTACTACTACTACTACTACTACTACTAATAATAATAATAATAATGAATCTCTATGTCCCAGGTTGGGACACGGTCAACCCAGAAGCCACCGGCTAATGCCGTGATCCACCTTGGAAATAATAATAATAATGATGATAATGATAATAATATTAAAATAATAGTAAGTAAATGTACAGTCAAATCGGTTCATAATGGCTATACAATGAAAACGTCAAAACTGGCCCTTACGGCTATAGGTGGTAGTTTTATAGAGGAGGCCGCTATCACAAGTTTGACTGTATTTGCGTGACGTTTGCGTTATTTCATGCTAACATTCACGGGGCGCGCAATGTGAAATAAGTCACTGCATGCGTGGGTGCGTGCTGGGACGGCTTATGAACATCAGTAGGATGCACAGCCTCAGTACCAATAACATATCGCGTGGTGGCAGTCTTAGCGGCAATATCCTGCGCACATCGATATGCAGTGCATCTATTTTTAGACGAGCAACAGCGAAGGCAGCCCTGCGAGTGCCAGCCAGCAGAGGGCTGCTGCTATCGGTGATGCAGCGCCGGATGATATAGTCGGTTGTGGTTGTGTCGTAGTTGTACCGATTTTTTTTTGTCATGATCACGGGCATTTGGAACGTTTCATTAATAAAATGAGCGTATTTACTACCAATGCCTCGATGTTTATGTGTTCTTTATCAACTATCAATTCCAGGGAAATGCCGTACAAATGCTCTTTTGCTACATGCAATCTCACCGCACGCACGCCTCTGTGCACAAACAACACAAATATAGATTTCTATATATATAATTCTAGAGATAGAATTCTATATTTTTTTGTGTGTGTGCACAGTGGCGTGGGTGCGGTGAAATTGTGTGTTGCAGAGCACCATATGAACGGCATTTACGGGAAGTTTTTACTAGTAATAGGCAAAAGAGAGTAGAGAACAGTAAATGCATGTAGTGAGAGAGTAGAGTAGAGTACGCTTTGGTAGTAAATACATTTCGTGTTCATTTATCATCGTTTTTTTATTGAAACGTTCCAAGTGCCTGTGGTCATTATGATCAATTATTTTGCTCTGCTGCGGAATGAATAAGTAATTAGTAATTCAGTAAGGAATCTCATCCGAATCTTTGACGATGGCGGGGGCAAGGGCGTGAGGCGTGGTGCACTGTAACTCAAAATTCGAATCAGTCAAAGTAAATTGGGTTTTATTTTCATGGAGTCTCATGGAGTCACTTTTTATGAGTGAGAAGTGCGGTCGTGCGCATAGGTCGTGCATAATTTGGCTGCTTGAGTTCTAGGATTCTAGGATTCTAGGAGTTCTCAGATTCCCTAGGGAACTTTCCTATTATCTACTTCTGATATATATATATATATATATATATATATGTCCTATTTAAACTTTCATACTAATAGTATAATACTATACGTTATCTTTTATTATATAAATGTTAACCAATGATAATTAGTGTTATAAAATTATGCATTACTTTATGTGATGTAGGTATAAATAGATGGAAATATTCTATTCAAAAAATTCAATACTACGTATTTTTTACATTCGATATTGCTAACTGTAGCAGATGTTAATTATGTGTGTATAAATTAGCGCATTGCCTTACGTAAGTATATATATATATTATATATATAATATATATATACTTACAGCGTGCATGCGTGCGCGCGTGCGTCTGTGCGTAGGATTGGGCGTCCGTGCGTGCGTGCGTGTGTGTGTCCGATTTTGTGTGCTTGAGTTTATTGCTTATAGAGGAGGATACGCGGAGAAGGAGAATGATGAAGAGAATATGAGGAGAGGACGGAGAAGGGAAAAGGTTGCGCTGCGAAGGAAAGAGGTGGAAGGAACGAAGGGATGAGTGGAAGAAGGAAGAGGAAAAGAAAAAAAAACTAGGAAGATTGCGAAGCGAATAGGGAAAAGTAAGCGGATAGGAGAATGATGAGGAGAAGGAGAAGGAGAAGAAGAAGAATAAGAAGAAGAAGAATGTGGTGGAGGAGGAGGAGGTGGTGGTAGTGGTGGTGGAAGAGGGAGATGTTGATGAACAATGGAGCGAGTAGGAGTTGAAAGAAGAATAGAAAGGGAAAGGGGGAGAAAGAATATGGACGAGTGAGAGGAAAAGTTTGGAGGAATAGTAAAGAGAAGAGGAAGAGAAGGATGAAATAAGAAGAGGGACGAACAGACAAGGCAAACGGAAATTGAAAGTTATTGGCAAACGAGAAAAAAAAAAGTAGAAGAAAGAGGAGAAAAATAGCAAGGAGAAAGATGGGAGAAAATGAGAATTGGATAAATGGGGCAGAATTAAAGGACGAATGCAGAGAAAGGATGGAACAGGGAAGAATAAGAGTGACTTAGAGATAAGAGAGCAAATAAAACATATGTATGTATTATATGTAATATTTATGTATTACTCGTATTATATACATGTTTAATGTTTTATTAGCTCTTAATACTATATATACACGTGTGTGTATGTATATCACACTGTTTCGCATTTTTTCCAAATCCTTTCAGTTTGTAGCCGTGCCTGCAGCGATATTTCAACCCTCCCTGATATTCCGTGTGTTAATTTCCTTGTCATGATTCACGTTAGTGTGCGTGCGCGTGGAGGACATGCATCACCCTACATGTTCACATGCATACATGCATCACCCTACTATACATCACGTTATGAAGTCAACTACCGTTCTGACACGCAAGTAAGCTTGTAGCGTTTCTAGAGCGCGTTATTTACCGCTGATCTGAACCTAAAACAAAAATATTCAAGCAGCCGGAGAAAAGCAGATCGATGGTTTTTTACGCGGAAATAGAGCGCGCAGGGGGGTCTGTACATGTAATAGCGGAGATAGATAAATCTATAGCGGACTGGTAACTGATGGCGGAAGCAGAGTCTGACGGATATGTTAGTCACGGTTGTTGTGATGTGACATACGGTGTGATATCTGCCGAGGTCACAACGAAGGCTATTGTGGAGGTAGCGCCAGGCCGACGTCGTTTTTCTGCACAATCGCCGGGTTGTCTATATAGTATCTCACATGAAGGCCAGAATCTCTCTCGCGCTCTCTCTCTCTCTCTCTCTCTCTCTCTCTCTCTCTCTCTCTCTCTCTCCAAATGAAATAACGAACCAAACGTCACGCAAATACAGTCCAAACTGTGATAGCGGCCTCCTCTAGTAAACTACCACCGTATAGGCCCGTAAGGGCCAGTTTTTGACGTTTTCATTGTATATGCCATTTGAACCCGAATTTGACTGTACATTTACTTTACTATTATTTTTAATATATTATCATTCATCATCGAATTATTATTATTCATTTCCAAGGGTGGATCACGGCATTAGCCGCTGTGGCTTGCTAGTTGACGGTGTGTCGCCACCTGGACTAGAGCATTCATTATTATTATTATTATTATCTAGTAGTAGTAAGTAGTAGGTAGTAGTAGCAGTAGTAAGTAGTAGTAGTAGTAGTAGTTTAGTATTCTTAGTAGCATTAATGGTAGTTGAACAAGTGCAGTGTTTAGTTACGTAGTAGCAGTAGCCAGTCAACAGCAGTAGCAAGTAGCGGTAGCAGTTTAGCAGTCAGCAGTAGCAGTAGCAGCAGTATCAGTAGCGTAGTGCAGTAGTAGTAGCAGTAGCAGTAGGCAGCAGCTAGCAGGTAGTAGCAGTAAGCGTAGCGTAGCAGGTAACAGTAGGCAGTAAGCGGGTAGCGTAAACAGTACAGTAGCCAGAATCAGTTAGCAGCAACAGCAGAGTACAGTGGAAGGCAACAGCAGCATAGCAGTAGCAATCGCAGCAGCAGCTACAGCAGCAGCAGCAAGCAGCCAGCAGCAGCAGGCAGTAGCAGTAGCATGTAGCAGTAGGCAGTAGGAGTGTTTGTACGGTGTACCCAAACACAGGTAGTATCAGCAGTGGCAGCAGGCAGCGCAGCAGTACCTAAGTAGCAGTAGCCGTAGTAGAAGTAGCAAGTACGCCAAGTAGTAGCGCCGTAGCGGTACAGTAGCAATAGCCAAGCAGCAGCAGTATGGCAGTAGCAGCAGCGAGTAGGAGTGTTGCTACCCAAACACAAGTAGTATCAGGCAGTAGTAGGGGCAGGCAGCAGCAGTAGCAGCTACAGCGTAGCAAGCAAGCAGCAGTAAGCAGTGGAGTGGCAAGTAGCAGTATCAGCTAAGCAAGTGAGTAGTAGCAGTAGAGCGGGTGGCAGCAGCAGCAGCGGCAGAGTCATAGCAGTAAGCAGTTAGCAATTAGCAGCTAGGCAGTAGTAGGCAGTAGCAGTGGCAGTAGCAGTAGCCGGCTGGCGCGGTGGCAGTGAGCAGTAGCAGTAGCAGTAGCAAGCTAGCAGTAGCCAGTAACAGTAGCAGTAGGCAGCAGCAGTAGCCAGTAGTAGCAGTAGCGAGCAAGCAGCAGCAGCAACAGCAGCAGTGCAGCAGCAGAGCAGTAGCCAGTAGCCAGTAGCGAGCAGTAGCAGTAGAGTAGCAGTAGGCAGTAGCAGTAGTCAGTAGGATCAGTACTGCCAGAGGCAGTAGCAGACAGCAGCAGCGCAGCAGCAGCAGCCAGCAGCAGTAAGCAGTAGCAGTAGCAGTAGCGGCAGCAGCAACAGCGTAGCAGCAGCAACAGCAACAGCAGCAGCAGCAGCAGCCAGCAGTAAGCAGTAGCAGTAGCAACAGTGAGGGCAGTAGCAGTAGCAGCAGCAGGCCCGGTAGTAGCGTAGCGTCAAGGCAAGCAGGCAGTAGCAACGTACAGTAGCAGCAGCAGTAGCAGGCCAGGCAGTGCAGTAGCAGTAAGAAGTAAGCGCAGCAGCGCAGCGTAAGCAGCAACAGCCAGCAGTAGCCAGTAGCCAGCAGTATAGCAGTAGACAGTAGTAGTAGTAGCAGCAGCAAAGCAGCAGTAGTATAGCAGTAGCAGCAGCAGCAGCAAACACAGCAGCAGTAGGGCACAGCAGTAGCAAGTAGCGTAGCAACTAGCAGAGCAGTAGTAGTAGCAGCGCAGCAGTAGCAGCAGCAGATAGCAGTAGCAGCACGCAGCAGGCAGTAGCAGCCCCAGCAGCAGCCAGTAAGCAGTAGCAGAGCAGAGCAGCACAACAGCGAGCAGTAGCAGGCAGCAAGTAGCAGTGCAGCAGTCAGCAGTAGCAAGTACAGCACAGCAAGCCGTTACGTAGCGAGTAGCAGTAAGCAGCAGCAGCAGTAGCAGCAGTAGCAGGCAGCCGGCGCTGGCAGTAGCAGTAGCAGTTAGAGCAACGTAGCAGTGCCAGTAGCGCAGTAGCAGTTAGCAGTAGCAGTAGTATTGGGTGTTATAAGGTAGTGAAGTAATAATAGATATATTGGTTAAACTGATCACGTCTTACGGTGCCGGATTGTTTGCCTCATTTTCCGTACAACTAGCGGGGACTGTCAGCGGCGGAGAAAGCAAGGCGCTCTGCATAAATCGGAACGTAAGACGAACTCAGGCGACTCGTCATATCTATACTACAACGCAATTAATCCGGGCGGCGAATAGATATGTAGCACACCGACTACGCGACCGTACTGTCCGTCAGGTGGTGTCACGGTACATATATCGATGCGTTACCTCGCGGAAATATTCAAGGCCAGGGAAACGTGGGATGATATAATTATATTATTAATTATATTATATATATATATATATGTGATGTTGTGTGTGTGTGTGTGCTGGTGTGTGTGTGTGCCCAGTGTGTCGGTGGTGTGTGTGCGTTGCGTGCGTGCGTGTGAGTGTGTGTGCGCGCGCGCCGCGTCAGCGTGCGTGCAGATGTCTGCGCCGAGACGCGTGGTGTGAGGGCGACGCGTGTGGTGTGCGCGCGCGCGCAGGGGGAAACGGAGCGAGTGCAGGCACACGATCAGAGCTGTTAGTAGCGAGATAAATCGCCACAGATTATTGCTAAATAGATTTAGCAACGACGAACCGATCATCGGTCACCGTATTCTATCTGTTCCTTCACAAACGGTTGTCTTGACAATATCGCTACTTGATAATATCAAGAGTCCATAATAGAAGACTATAGAAGACTACTGAAGAAAATTTCTATTATGGACTCTTGATAATATCAGGGATAAATTATTATTATGACATTTGTTATATGTTATGTTATATGTTTGTTATATGTTATTTGTTATTATGACAAAATGTTATATGACATTTGTCATATAATAATATGTAATAACACCCCCACCATGATAATATAAAATTATATGTAAAGACCACAAACTGCGTCAGTGTGTGTATGTGTTTGTGTCCGCCACGGCGCATGGCGTCCTATGCGGGTGCGTGGTGACATGTGTTGGAGAGAGAGAAGAGCGGGTGCGAGAGAGAAATTATAATATATATTAAGAGAGAGAGATAAGGAAGAGAAGGAGAGACGAAGTACAGAGAGAGAAGAGAGAGAGAGGAGAGGGGAGAAAGAGCAGAGCGAGATCGGAGAGAGCGAATGAGAAGAGAATGAGAGAGAGAGGAGGAAGAGGAGGAGCAGGAGAGGAGAGAGGGAGAGAATATATAATATCAGGAGTCAAGTAATATAGGTTACTCTGAATAAATAATATAGAAGAAGAGAAGCGAAGAGAAGCAAAAGACACGGAGAAGAGAAGAGGAGAGAAGAGAGATGCGAGATGAGAGAGAGAGAGAGAGA
>NW_014577516.1:49143-51643 GCF_000485595.1 Priapulus caudatus
GGTGGCTCTCTCTCTCTGCGCTCTCCTTCTCTCTCGACTGGTGACTCTCTGCGGCTCTCATATCTTTTTCTCTCTCTCTCTCTTCTCTCTCTGGGACTCTCCATCTCTCTCATAGATATAGCTCCATATATATGAGTGAATTAGCTATATATAAGGTAGTCTGGAGAACCTGATTCAGTTATAGTGATAATTAGTGTATTAATGTATCTATTAGCTCTTGTAGAGCTATAGTTAATCAGACGCTATACGATTGGTATAGGTGATATACGGATAATGAATGGAGTGTTGAGTGGATTTAAGGATTATGTATGTATAAATTAGGCATTGCCTTATGTAAGAGTATATATATATCTTATATAGGGTATATAGAGATTATACTTATACTCCACGTAACGGCAATGCGCTAATTTATACACACATAATTAACAGGATTCTGCTACCAGTTAAGCAAGTATCGGAGAACGTCTTAAAAAACGCGTAGTACTTGAATTTTTTGAATAGTAATATTTCACTCTATTCCATAATACCTAGAGGATCACATTAAAGCTAATGCATAGGACGAATTTAGAGGATTAATGGAGAAAACACGACTAAGGATTGATCATTGAGTGGGTAACATTGCATATTGAGAGTAAAGAAGATAAGAGGACTATGAAGTATTCATGTAGGTATATTAGTGAGGTGAGAATAGTTTATAACTCGACGGACAATATGATATAGTTTATATAATATGAGTGATATGGACTAGGAGATCAGCTAGTAATAATAGATATATCGAAGATGTAGGATAATAGAATAGTTCCCCTAGGGAATCTGCATGAACTCCTAGATGCCTAGAAAGGGTCTAGAACTCAAGCAGCAAATTTATGCCACGACTAATGACGCCCGGACACGGCACTGGTATCGCAACTCATAAAAAGTGACTCCATGAGACTCCCCATGAAAATAAAACCCAAATTTACTTTGAGGGACTGATTCGGAACTTTTGATGTTACAGATGCACACGCGCTCACGCCTTGCCCCGCGCCATCGATCAAAGATTCGGATGAGATTCCCTTGACTGAATTCTGAATTCTTAATTCATTCCCAGCAGCACGCAGAGCAAAATAATTGATCATAATGACCACAGGCACTTGGAACGTTTCAATAAAAATGCATGATAAATGAACACGAAATTGTATTTACTACAAGCGTACTCTACTCTACTCTCTCACTACATGATTTACTGTTCTCTACTCTCTTTTGCTATTACTAGTAAAAACTTCCGTAAATGCCGTTCATAATGGTGCTCTGCAACACACAATTTCACCGCACCACGCGAATGTGCACACACACAAAAAAAGAGAGGTAATAGGAGATATACCTAGATCTCTGAGAGAGAGAGAGAGAGAGAGACTTAACCTACATATAACTTCATCGAGCGTTATTTCCAGCTATTATTAATGCTACCGAATGCCAATCATCGTATGTTAATTGTCATCGTATGTATTTAGTCATATTTCCTATTGTCATTGTATATCGGAAACATTCACTCGTGTCTAAATATCTGTGTAGTGTTTTTCCGAGGGTTCTATTGCTTTTAGCGGCCACCAACCTATAAATATCTTTGTAGTAACGTCGCTGACAACATACACCGACGTCAACTGCAAACACGGCTAAACGTGAGAATAAGGCCCGTCTCCACACACGCGGCGCGGCACGGAACGCCACGGAAACGGCGTCGTTCACCCCTACCGGCAAAGTTCAAATCTATTATATCTTAATATGGCGCAGTCTCCACTGACACGGCACGGCACCAGCTCGGTTTTACGGCGACGGCGAAAGTCAAATGAGTTTGACTTTTGTCGGCTGCCGTGTACGGAGAAAGACAGTTGAACCAATCAACGCGATTGTTTTTTATCACGTGTTCTGCTCACGCCACCATCAGCCAATGGACAACAAGCACATGCATAATTTCTGATCACTGAACCTGAATTTCTGAATTTCTGAATTTCTGAAATTCTGAATTCTAAATTTCTGAATTTCTGATCACTGAACCAGAGTGAACACAAATGCGCTCAGATACAATGCGCGAAATCACAATGTATTTTTTTTCAGCACAACGGCGCTGCTTTTTTGCTGTGTCGTGTCGTGCCGCGTGTGTGGAGACATATATATAGCTTACAGGTATAGCTTACAGCTATATATATACATATATATATATACATACATATATATAGCTTACAGGTCTATTTTTAGGAAGCCCGCGCGATGGCTTCCCAGGCACCGCTGTGATGTCGCTAGCTGGGAATTAATTAAATATTCATCCCGGAATTCGCGTGCCGTGTTGATCTCTAATCGTCTCTCAATGCCGAGTAGGGGTTGCTGCTTCTTTCGTCGTAAATTAACATTTTTGCACGGTCTGCATTTTATCACTGAATAGATTACGTATATAATGTTCACGTCCCCCCCCCTCCCACAGACCTACACACACCTAATACTTCATCACCTTTCTATATCT
>NW_014577516.1:52671-61930 GCF_000485595.1 Priapulus caudatus
GTGCGTGCGTGCGTGCGTGCGTGCGTGCGTGCGTGCGTGCGTGCGTGCGTGCGTGCGTGCGTGCGTGTGTGCCGTGCGTGCGGTGTACTTGTGTGTTGCAGATGAGCATTTGACCGGCATTTACGGGTAATTAGCGGCAATAACAGGCGAAATATAGTAGAGAAACATTAAGACTTTTGTAGTAAATACATTTCGTGTTTATTTACCTTTTTTTTATTGAGACGTTCCAAGTGCCTGTGCACAATTAATCATGCGCACATACACAAGCTACGTTTTTTCGGCGGCTCACATGCGCTGAGAGATGCAACGCGTGTGATTAACGCCAGCCGCTTGCGTGGCCTGTCCCGGTTCGTACGGATTTATTACGATGATGTGGAGTTACCTCGCCATCACCACTCAAACAGCGTCAGTGTCGAGCGTGGGTCGCACACGGCAGGTTGGGCGACAGCGTACGAGGACTGCACATCGCGGAGCTCTCAGGCCGGCATGCTTGACAGGCGTGTGTGAGGACTGCCGTGTTTCTATATATACGATCGGCTAGTCTTTCGTTCTACTGCACTGCGGGGACGTAAAATCGACGGTCGAACGAAATCTGCTGTGCGCGGGATGTGACTGCTATACCGTAGCTGAGAAGAAAAAAAAGAGAGAGGAAGAGATTGAGATTGAAAGACGTTTCGTCGGTGAGCCAGTGACCGCTTTGTCTGCCGGGTGCGCCGCATCGCAAGACGCTGTGTTGTTGTCATATATGCGGCCGTTGTTTGACGCTGCGTCTGTGAGATAGCGTGACCTGCGGCGTTGTGTGACCCGTGACGTTGTGTGACCTGTGACGTACTGTGACCGATCTAAACCGTGACTCCGTGCGACGTGTGTTGTAATGCTTGGTTTTAGCAAGAGTTCGCTCATGCTATTAATGGTCTCTTAATTTCACTGGTTAATTTGTAGGTAACGTAGAATCATATAGACACGCATCGACATGGATTAGAATTTATTAAGTCGGTAACTGTAGCAATTATTTTCTGCCTAAATTGATTTTATTGTAACATTAGGTCGCCTGGGTAGTGGGTACGTATACGTATACATATATATTCAGGGGTGTGGTTAATATTAATTATATTCAGGTCGCTTGCCCGGTGATACTTTTACATAGAGAAAATAATAATAGGCGCTAAGAACCAAAGTAACTTTAGGTAAATCGATTTCCATGCCGTGCAGTGAAGAGAGGAAAAACATTACATCGCGTAGCCGTGATGTTTTGTGTCATTTCCTTTCATCTTTCCTCTCATCTTTGATTTGAATCCAAGCGCAGTGTTATTATGTGTTTGCTGGCGGGTTTACCATCAGATGAGGACAGCAAACCCGTTATCTCTACTGTAAGTTGGGGTCTTCTAATGTTGGTCATTGACCTCTTATCCTCTTGGTCCCTCGATGGGACATACCAAGGCCGTGCATATAGTCATTGTTCACTATACTTACTATCTTCATCAGTTGCAATGGCTTGCCTCTGTTCGCGGTAGCAAAGGCATTTCGTTTTCATGCTATCGTTTGAATATTTTAACTTGGTCAGAACTTTCCACCATTCGAGAAATTGATATGCTATTGGTTATTCCATTTCTAACAACTGTTTAATACACGTACAAATAATGTACATATAGTACAAATAATGCGATAACAGTCGTATGTGTTGGTTAGTAATTCCTAGAATCGATCTCGTGAAATAAAACCGTCTTACTGCGTGAGAATAAGAACTAAGAAGGTTAACGCTATTCGTCTGTAGTTTATAGCATGAATCGTGTTGCACGATTTTAGTGGAGGATAGCTGTGGCAAACGCGTGGTGGAATGCAGCGCGAGTACGTGGCCTGATACTTTGCCGCGAACACCGATTGGAGCTTTATAGACACTTCGTCTATTTTACGATTGTAACGTCGCACGGGGATGAAGAACGAGCTGATCAATAGCAGCTGGTATCTACGAAACATGCGGGTTGTCGCTTTCCTTTCCGTCCTTGGTAGTAAGGTATCCACGGTCATTGCAAACGCTCAGGCGCATGCTATTTTTACCCAGATTTAGTATAAAAATAGCCAGCTTGCACGCCGGTCGCGGTTGAGGCGAGTAGAGCCAGAATCTCCGTCGGTCTGCGCGTGTAAACTTCGCGTTCTGTTAGTATAGGGCTTCGTCATAACTTGGCCTCTGGCTCACAGTTGACTCACTGGCCAAGTTTTTCTTCGACTGCAGCGGTCCATCAGCGGAGTCATTTGGTTTCTACGTAGTAGTGCGAATAGTGCAGGTTGTCAGATCACCGGCGGTGTGGCCGCGCGTGCTGATGGTATCAATGTAAAGGAAGGTAGCTATATTAGCATGTTTTTCTGTCATTGGTGTCTAGTCACTGTCAAGTAAGGTAGCATGCTGTCTGTTGTTGTGTGGCGGCGGTATCAGTGTGATGGTAGTTAACAGCCTGTTTTTCTGTCATTGGTGTCTGGTGAAGTAAGGCAGCATGGTGTCTGTTGTTGTGTGGCAGCGGTATCAGTGTGATGTAAGGTAGCTCGCTATCTGTTATAGTGTGCCATCAGTATGTGAAAGATAATAGCCTACAGTGGAAATGAACGCCACATCGAGGACGTTGGTCGTGACATGTGGTAGAGTAATAAACGAGTGGAGCGGGATAAGTTTTGTTTTCCGTAGTGCTTTTAGGAAGCGATATATATCACCTCATCTTTATACGCTTACCCTTCCAGGCCAACCTTCTCCATTCCCTCTTGGTCTGCTTCCATGTACGTACATGGAGACAGCTTAATTTGTCGTTGGAGCGCATCTGCGTTGTTTCACGTTCTTACACGTTGATTATTCGTTCCTAATTACTTTTCAGTCGACGCTTTCTTAAGGGTTTGATTATGTTAATCGTTGCATCATGATTCGCTCACGGAGCCTTTGCATTCTTAGATTTCTACGTCATTCTTAATTCGGTAAGGTCGGAATGCCGGTTGCACGTGCAATTAATTGACTCTTCTCCGTTTTTGTTCCGAGCGAGAATTAAACTTGCCTGCCACCGGTGTCGCGTGCGTCTGTTGCCAGTGTGAGTCTTAGACCCTCCTTACGCTTTTTTTTGTGGCTGTCTCACGTCTACGGGGGTTATACGTAATTTGGATCGTCGTTTGAGCCGGGATGTGTTTGTGATTACATGCTGAACCGCATGGCCATACGGATCCGGTTGCCTGCATGCAGCTACGTGTAGGTGCGTGGAGCGTTCGTTGCATGCGGCTAGCCGGGACGTACATACCAACGCCTTATTCGTCTTTCGAATTAGATCCGGTCAGTCGGGTATTATCGTCGAATAATATCAAGAGTCCATAATAGAAAAGAGAGAAAATAGAAAGAGTCCATTTTCTATTATGGACTCTTGATAATATCACTCTGGGTAGGCCTCTCTTAGTCGCCACCGCCAGCTGCTAATTATTGTCGTGTGATCTAATTGCGGTGGTTTGCAACCTGTTGTGCGACTGGCATTTGCAGCCGCGCCATGTTCTATTCTCAGGTCGCGCGCTCACTCTGCGCTTGTTTACTGTCTCGGTTTCACACATCCCCGAGCGCAATTCCAAGCTTCCACGCGCAGCGTGTAATAGAGAAAGTACCTTGGTTATTTATAGTGCCTATCGTCAGTACTAATATAAATACAATTTATTCGGTTGTAGAATGATGATGTAGCGTTGGCACGCGTTTCAGGATTTGTCAATGCTACTGTAACGGTTTCCGTGCTAGCAACCGCATGAATCGCCTCGTGATTTTTGTGCAGTCAGAATTGCTGCCTTGTGTTTCGGTCCTGTTACTGTCATTTTCGTATTTCGATACGCATTTTCATTTTTAGCCAGAAAGTTTGTAATTGAGTGACAGTTTCTAGATATATATAGCTACTGACCTGCGCTTTTAGACATATTGTTATACGTTACAAACGGTCGTTCTTCGTGCATGTTTTACGCTCTGTCATGTTGGCGCGGCTATGTTCAGTGTAGGCAGGCCGTATTTCATTGACGATAGTTTTGGGAGCGGAACAAAACAAGTGTTTATGTTTCTATTCACTCCTAATAGTTTGCTTGAGGAATGAGCAGAAGCATGTTGTCGGGCAGATCTCCCACCGACCAGCCGCCTCGGCTAGGACCACGTGGGAAAAACCTTGACAGCGTCAGTAATAACAAAAACTCGCAAACAGCACGCGACAGTGCCATCAATCGACATGATGACGTCATTGATGCCGATACTGCAGAAGTCGGCGCATTAATGGACGCTTCCTCGCTAGCTGGCGCCAAGAAGGATTCGGGCTTCGAATCGCCGGAGCGGAGTAGTGAGCGGGAAATAATGTCCGAGGCGGACAGCGAAGAAGAGTCTACAGCTTTCGAGAGTAGCTCCCCTTCCTCATCCTCCTCATCCTCATGGCATCGAGAGCCAAGGCTACCCCGACACTCTGAAGATGAAGGCCAGGAGAGTGACGATAGCGATGAAGCAGAGGAACAGAGTGGAGAGGAAGATGAAGACGAAAATGAAGATGTAGTGAAGGATGAGCAAGGTCCATATTCAGATATTCCCCACTGCAAAATGAACTTCGAGAGCTTCCAGTTACTAGGTAGGTATGTAGAAGTTCAAAAGCAAATCTATTTCGAGGAGTGGTTGTCATCCAATTATTTTTTTCTACTTAGTCGTAAATCAAAATTCATATTCCACACATCATGTAACACCTTATCCAAATATCTCATTTGAAATTAATTAAATTAATGATTAAGAAAATAAAAATGATCGCATATGACGAAAAAATAAATGATATTTTAGCCTAATCACACGTGGATTACGCAATCCCCTCTAATAAGAAACCTTTCCGTGATGGCGTTTAATTCAGCGATTAATTAAGTCGGTAAAAACGCCTGCCGCTGCTGTCGTGATGTAAAAACAACTTGCCATCGACACTCAGAATAAATTCGACTGCCATATGCCTATGCGTTATGTTACGTAGCCTACTATGAGAATCGAGCATGGTGAATAAATCTCAAGTAGTTCTTGTTACGGTGAGTTCGGGAATAATATCGCGTGATGCTTACAAGGCAGAATCAGCTTATACTTACTGACAAGATTGAACGATTGCTTGAATTACCCATCCAGCTTGAGCTGGCAGAGTTGACCGACTGCGCTGGTATGGTGAATGTAATGAGCCGGAGGGTCGCTTCGATGCGTTTATCCCCTGATGGCCGCTCATCTTGCGCTTCGCTTGTGACTCACGATCGCGTCTCTTTATGTACACACCCACAGTGTGCTGTGAGTGTGTGCTCGATGTGTGTGCTGCCTCGCCGAGCAAAACTGTGCCGCGAGAGTGAGCATGGACACGAGCAGGGTACGCCGAGCACAGCAGCGGTATGTTACGGTGCGTGCGCCTGCCTCGGCCGTTCACCCGTGCGCCGCTGCAAAACGCATAATAGACTTGTTGGAGAGAGCGCGCGTGAGAGAGAGAGTGGAGAGAGAGAACGCGAACGAGCGTGAGAGAGCGGCACAGAACGAGAGAGCGAGAGAAAGATACAGACAAGAGTGAGCGAGAGACCGAGAGTGCGAGCGAGAGAGGGGCGAGATAGAGAGTGAAAGAGAGCGAGAGCGAGAGGGGCAGATTGAGAACTAACGATCTCCAAAACATGCCAGTGTTCCAGTTCGTGATCATGTTATGATATATATATATACAGGCCCGGCGTAGCCAGGGGGGGGGGTCGGGGGGATTTTCCGAAGGAACCCCCCTCGGAGGCCTTCCACCAAGCAAAAAAGAATTTTGGAAAAACTTTCCAGAATTTCACCCTCAGGTCGCGTCCATTTTAGTGTTACATAATGTGAAATCTGCCATCGTGCGGGAGGGTGAACAGTGAAGCAGCCCCCCTCCACAGCCTCCCCGCGCTCGTCGCGTTGCTCCGCATCGCCTGGCTCGCTTCGCGCGACCGAGGCAGGGGCGTGTACAGGGCGGGTCCAGGAAAAGTCCGACCCCCTTGCTCCGCACGCAGAAAACCGCATCTGAGGGGGGTGTAACATTTTAACCAAAAAAATTCTGGGGGAGGGCCCCCCACAGGCGCCCCCCCTTGCGCGTGCTCGCAACTATGGGTTACGGTTAGACCCCCTGGTACAAATCCTGTACACAGCCCTGCCGCAGCAAATTGCCAACCATTTGAAAAACGCACGCCCACCGCCCCCACAATAGAAAGCTGGCTCGGGCCTGTATATATATACTATATATTATTTATATATATATAGTATATATATATATATTTATAATATATATATATATCAAGGAGTCGATATATAGGGATTAGAGATATAGGTCTCTATTATGTACTCTTGATATATCAATATATCAATATATCAATATATCAATATATATATATATATATTATTATATATATATATTTATATTATATATTATAAGAGAGGAGAGGCCGATTTTCTGACGCGGTAATCTTCGCCGCGGTAAGCATCAAGCCCACGCCACCGATCTCACTGTATAGCCCGTGTGTCGGACACCAACATAGGCTTATCCATATTTGTTAAATCCACCCATATTTGTAGATATAATAACGATAAATAGACCTTAATACGGGCGTTAATTTTAGCAGTGGGGTGATGTCAGAAAAGTGGAACAGCCGAATTCCCCCGAATGCAGCCATCTAGCGGACAAAAGCCAAAACTTTGTTAATACCAGGTTATTGGTTATGCCAAATTTATACTTTTTTTTATTAGGCACTCAGTTGTCAATTGAGTCAAAAGTAGCACAACACACACTTTTAGTGGTTTATTTTCGTTCATTTGCATTTCTAAAATTGTAATTTGTCTCGTCTGTGTATACATTCGGATATAATGTATAACATATTAACATGGTATCAAGAATTAATTTTGTTAAAATCAGGTGCTATTCATCTTTTTGATAATGTCATCTATGGTGACTTCACTGGTGCAGATCTCTGCCGAATTGACCAACTAATTTGGTTAAAATGAGGTGATATCCATACGTTTGGAAAAATATTTACCTTTTAAAATCCAATTTTAAAATTTAATTGCTCATTATTTTACGATGAAAGTGACCCCGAACTGATACCGTGCTATATTGACGGGTTTAGTTTATTGACCTATGTATTTAGTTTAGTTTTCATGTATTATTTTGATGTAAAGCGAATCCCAATGATAAGAGAGACACGTGACAGATATCACCAATTATGTATTTAAAAGGCGAGACCGAGGCTTGCAAAGCCAGAGAGGCATATCTATCCTTACTATAAAGCAGCTAATCTTGTGTGTCCGTGTGTCACGGTGTGTGTGTTTGTTTGAACTCGCTTTTCTCCGTGATTTTTCACTCAATCGCGCTAACTGAAGATATATTCAGAAACACCACGTCTTGCAGATGGTTCTGGGCTTCTGGCTGAGACAAAAAGTTAAAAAGTTGAAAAAAAATTGTAAGAGTCAAAATTCAATCATCACGTACGTGGGAATTATTTCGTGTTTCTTGCCCGCCGCCGTAGCGTAGTCGGTAGGAGTTCGGTTTCATAACCCGAGATTCCGGGTTCGAATCTCAGCTGGGGGGAAAAAATCTCCTTTACTTTTTCACTCTTTAGTATTTACTTCTGCCACTTCAGCGTTAATTTCAAAATGTAAAAAATAAATTTTACTACATTCATTAAAAAAAAAATTTAAAGTTAAAAATTGAAAGAAATTACGATTTTTTACTATTATTATTATTTATTATTATTTTCATGTTCTTTATTACCTTCGCCAGGGGCTTGGCGGAGGTTATGTTTTCACCGGCGTGTGTTTGAGTGTTGGTTTGTGGGTTTGTTAACATGCACGTTTCAGTTCACTTCCGCTAGGTGCGCTGTCTGTATACTTACAAACACGCAACCACAAGCTAAGGAGCAACCACAGTCCTCCCCCACCTGCACGCTCGCACTAATCCGGATCCAATTAATTATATAATTAATTAATTAATTTTTCCGCTTAATTAATAAAAAATTCTACATTGAGAGAATTCAGCTGCCTTGGCGGAGGTCTGTGCTCTCCGAGTGCTCTAGTATTATTTATGCTATTTTTTATTGTTTGGGATATTGGATGGGATGGGATGGGGTCGACTGCGATGGGATTGGATCGGATCCCATGAGATGGCATAGGATGGGATGGGATGGGATGGCATGGGGTGGCATGGGATAGGATGAGATGGGATGGGATGGCATGGCATGACATGGCATGGCATGAATGGATGGATGGAGGGATGGCTGGCTGGATGGATGGATGGATGGATGGATGGATGCATGCATGGATGCATGCATGCATGCATGGATAGATACATAGATAGATAGATAGAAGAAGCTGAATTTTGCGCGTATTTTTCTTTCAACCAAGTGTCCCACTAGCACCACGTCCATTTTCCCACGGGCTGCTCACTTTAGAATCTGCGCCCTCATTTGTTTCTTCCCAAAATGTTTTTTTTTTTTTTTTTTTTCAGTTGCATGAGAAACTTCAATGCTGTGTTAGCTTACATTAAGTTTATTTTATTTTAGGCACGATTTGGTCGTTGTACGAGGAAATAAGCATTTCGTAGTTACGCACTGGAGCCCTATGACATACATGCGGTCATAGGTCACATGATCAATGTAGATAGCTGAAATGTTGGAATCGCAGCGTTCCGACAAAGACAAAGACTCGTACGCGTTGCCGTATACTACATAATATCAGGATATGCATGAATGGTTTATAAGAAAGCTATGTAAATCGTGCGTAGCGTTTGTTTTTGCTACTGAACGTGCGACACTATCTGGCTGTTGCTTGTTTGTTTTTTTATGGATTTTACGTGTGTGTTGATATTGATGTGGTCATTGTGGGATATTTTAAGGTAAGCATGCGTGTCGGTTCTTCTCAGGTCAGTCAGATTAACTGCAGCTAGTCGTTCAAGAGAAAATCGATCTCAACGAAATAAAACAAGGTCATATAGCAATATAAAAATGTATTTATGGATGTCTATTTGCTCCCCTGGTTTTTTATTGCTGGATAAAAAGAGATGCAACAGGTAGACATACATGTAATGTACTTGGCAAAGCTATATATTCGAATTTTCATGTTTATGCACAGGGAGTCTACGTACATGTATTATGAACCAGAGAGACATGATCAACAGATTGCGCTGGCACAGCTTTTGGCGCTGTTGATACCTAGGCTGCGCGCGCACGGGATGAGACCGCAGTTATCCGCGGGATATGCGCC
>NW_014577516.1:64473-121213 GCF_000485595.1 Priapulus caudatus
AAAACGAAAATAACACCTGTTTAGCGCACTGCGCTACGGTCCTTTAATTCATTGTTCGTATTCCCTAATCCCGAAAAGCCTCCCTTCTTCGTTGATGACACGAATGGGGCCGGACCAGTTACTGCTTGTAGGTGTTTGGCGAGACCGTTTGCTTTTCGTAAATAATGAAAGGCCCGGCCGATGCATTTTGCATCGAAGTGGAAAAATTCGGCATTTTTACCCGCTTTCGGAAGTGAACGAGTGCGTCATTCATTGAACATTGAAGTTTTTCTTAAAACTAAAGAATTCCGAAAATCCCTGACCGCGCTACTCGATTGTTTTAGCCAATGAACGTAGCTGTGTGTGTGACGTCTTGCCCGCGCGCTTTATGCTTGGCTTAACGGGCCTCGAAATGGATATCGGAGGCAGGCACCTCGCAACACGCCTGTTTGTTTACATATAATTATAGTTTTGTGACATCAGGATGGGCGGAGTCGGGAGTTCTGCGATGATAACCTCGTAATTTCTCAGAATTTCTTAAGGTGCATGGAACATTTTACCAATTTTGTGGTGTCAGTTAGTCACGGATATGTTACAGTAAGTACTAACCGTAAATGTTTCACATACGTTCGTGAACCTATTTTGCACACAGGCGGTGGATCATTGTGAAAAATTGTGTAAATATTTATTTTTATTGAGACGTTCCAAGTGCCTGTGCTTTCAACAGTCTTCTACGTCAATGCACGTGCGTCAAGAGCCACAAACTCAACACAATTTCATCTCTGTTATTGTTTACGCCTGAATGGCAGTGAATGCGTGATTGATCAGGGAGGGGTGCATATGTAAGAGGGAGACATTTTTGTTTGGGGTTCCGAAAAACACAATTCCACTTGACAATTTCATGGGCCATTTCAATTGGAAGCTCTGCATAATGGACCCCCAATAAGCCCTTTGACTGACTAGTCAAAAAATTGAAAGGTCTGTATATTGCTCTTATTTAGCCGCCGATATAGTTCTTATTTAGAACAAAGTCTTCATTGTCATCTTCTAAAACTACAGACCATCCGCTGACCGCTGTGGAGACGTGCGCCGTGCCCCGAATTTGGCGCACGTCTCCATGCACTGCGGACAGCGCTTCATACTTGAACATCCCCGCGGTCGCGTGCGCATATCCCAAGCAGAGATGAGTACGAGGAAAAAGCCAGAGAGAGAGAGCAGAGAGCACATAAAGGCATCGCGAGGCAGGGAGCGCAACGGGAATGAGGCGAGGCGCGAGTGAGAGCGAGGGAGAGCGAGAGGACACACACATACACACACACACACACACACACACACACACACACACACACACACACACACACACACACACACCACACACAGACTAGACAGACAGACAGACAGACAGACAGACAGACAGACAGACAGGCAGGCAGGCCAGGACAGACAGACCAGACAGACAGACAGACAGGACAGACATGTGCAGACAGACAGACAGCACAGACAGACAGACAGACAGGACAGACAGGGACAGACAGACAGACAGAACAGACAGACAGCACAGAGAGAGAGTGAGGACAGGGGGAGAGAGCGAGGGAGCGAGATATCAAGAGCGACACAGAACAAGACGAGCGCCGAGAAGATACAAGACACAGAAAGGGAGCAGAAAATGAACAACGGCGAAATGGAGAGAGAGAGAATAATGATTAATGATGTGCTATTAATCCTTTGCTGAGCCGAAAACACCATCAATGTATATGCATAAGATAACTTACTCCTATATAAATTATTAAATTATTAAATTATAAAAATAATTAATATTATAAATAAATACTCTAGCCGACTGACATAAATTAATCACTCCTGCTTGGCTTGCCATCGTGGCGTTATGCGACAATTATATATTGATGTTATACAATGGTTATGTATGGTTGCGTATACACCTTATATATGGCTTATATAGTATTTCGCACTGCCACAAGCTCTGTGACAGATCATTAGAGCGCAATGCTGTACTGCTAGAGCTGTTCTTACGAATAAACGGCCAGCCCTGGCCTATAGGGACCAATACATAAACCATTCCATTTGCTACGCAATGGCACATGCCTGATTATCTCATGTGCATATATTCTTCTACCTTGCAGTTTACTGACAGTCCCTTCTACCTTGACACCAGCGTCAACAGGCCAGCTAGCTATTAGTCTCAATGTGCATCTTCGCGGCCTACAGTGGTGTTTGTTCTGTTTGCTCGCGCTGTAACTGGTTTAAATGTTATTATCCTGTCATGATACCTCTGCCTCTCCTTCCCCCTGGCCCTCCTCCTATCTCATTGTCCTTTCCCGTCGCCGCCGCAAGCTGCCACCACCGAGTCTGCCTCATCCTCTTCTTCCTCCTCCTTCCTCCGCTCCTCCTCCTCTCCTCCTCTCTCCTCCTTTCTCCTCCTCCTCCTTCACCTCCTCATCATCCTCCTCTTTCTTCTTGTTATTATTCTTTCTTCTTCTCGCCTCCGATTGTCCTCTTTCGCCCCTCTCTTCTTTACTCACTCCTTGCTGTTCTACCACCGTCGTCCTCCTCGTTTCCCCTAGTCGCTTACTTTAACCACGTATGCTCTTCCTCCTTCCTTACCTCCTTTCTCTAAAACTCCTCCCTCATCCTCCTTCCGCCGTCGCCCTCCCTTCTCTAATATACTATGTATAATACAGTATAACTCCCACCCATTCCTCCGTGCTCGCTATGAGTTTATTCGCCTACAGCGCGTTCGTAACGTTTCATTACTATGTTATTTAGTGTGTGTTGCCGCGTCTATACTGCCACGCGGCGGCAATTGGAATGTTTCAATAATAAAAAGTTGCATGGTAACATAACACGGAAATGTATTTACTACCAAAGCCCTCAATGTTTCTTCTACTCTCTTTTCGCCTTATTAATTACCGATATTTCCTGTAAATTGCCTTCTCTGCAACACGCAAGTACACAGCACGCACGCCGCCTGGTGTACAAAACAACAAATTATAGAGCAGCAAGCGGAAAGCAATGTGAGCGAAACATTCGCACCCGACGTTCTATAATTCTTGTTCCTGCATTGCGAACCTGTTCACACCATGCATGCGAACATTACAACGACGTCCGTGCGTAGTGCACTCGGCGACACATTACTGATCTGGTCGCGGAAACAAGCTAGTAATTAGATGGAATTGTTTAGCATTCACGTCGCCCTGTTCTGTGTTCATTCCGTACGCGTCGGCGGAGCGTGGTTTCATTACCGTATTGCAACGTTGTGCCTGCTGGAGCGCCTTTGAACCGCTGATCATGTGTGCGTGGCGAGGTTGACCTGTGTGTAATACTCTAATGCCACCAAGCAGTAGGTATAATCGTTACCCCCTCTTCATGGATTGCCATGATTCGGACAGCGCTATTATATATATATTATATAGAGCAGACGAGAGAAAGCAGAGATAGAGATGAGACGAGAGATGAAGAGAGAGGTTTTCTACTCTCTTTCCGCTTCATTTTTCAATTCGAATTCACGTCCTCTTTATGTCTCACCTCACCTCCCGTTTCGGCCTCCTGGGAGCAGAGACGAGAGAGAGCAGAGAGACGATCTGAGAGAGAGATCCTACCCCATGAGAGCAGAGAGAGAGACGTGACGTGGAGGTGATTTGTGAGGCGCGCGCAAGTGACGAGAGAGAAGACGGCAGCAATGATAGATATGGATATATATTGTAGATAAACTGACTACGACGTGTATAGTATAAACCATGAGGGTCTGTGCCCAATGATAGTGCATTTGACTTATGTAATTCCAATCTCAATCCCGCGTGCATTTTATCACCGCTGTGCCCTCACGTTATGTTTGCAGGGACTGGAACATTCGGCAGCCGGTAGTGCTGTGTAGAGACCGGGGAACGAAATGCTACAACGCGCTGAAGATTCATGGCCAATAGGCGACGTCGTGCGACTAAAGGCAGTGTGCAACACTTTTTAACAACGAGAAGAACATTACTGGAGACAGTGAAGCATCCCTTCCTCGTCAATCTGTGAGTATTACGACGAAGCCAGATCATGAACCTATATCTTTTGTATACACAAAATGTGTAGTATTTACTAGCTCAAGAAACGGCTTATATATTACTGCTACCATACGTGTATCTTACAGCGTTTGGGAGCTAAGTATTTAACCAGTTAACCGTCAACGTATTTGCACGTAAACATTAGATATGTTATATTATATATTGCGTTATATTGCGCCGTGTAGCTGTACGTAGATTGCAAACCGCGGGCTTTACTTCCGGCGTGTTGATCTCGACGTTGATGCGGCCATGATGTCCGGAGGGCGCGCGAGGATTGACACTTTGTGTCTTTGCCAATCACAGTCGTACGCCGCCCAACCTCTCATTTAATTATCAAAGGTGGGCGACCATTGAGCTACCGGAATCGCCGATCATCAAGAAACCAGGGCATTCTGCTTAGGCTAGACGCGTTTCCTACGGATAGCAGTTTGGCACAAAACGAAAATACACACGCTGTCTAGCGCACTGCGCTACGTCCTTAAGTTGCATTTTCGTAACTCCGCTAATCAGAAATAAAGGCCTCGCCTTTCTTCGTTGACTTGACACTAATGGTGGCGCTCAACGACTGTTGTGATTTTATTTCAAACTTGGACAAATACAGTACATAGTCGTACGGTTCCACTTGCTATCACACGCAACGGAGACACAGCGAGCGGGTTATGTACAATTGACCTTTGGCAAAAGTTCACGCCAGAATCTCGCGCATGCTCAATGCGTAACTACGAAGTGGCTTAGTATATATATAGTTATAACTTATAGTTCGTACTCGCATAACTAGAGAATTACTCCGCAGCCTAGAGTAAAACTAAAGATATTTTCGGAATCAGCACGTCTGGGAGGTGGTTCTGACTGAAATGGCGGTGCGTACCTACAGATTAACATCACGTACGTGTGACTCCATGGATTTACCCTTAGTGGTGCAGTAGCCTAATCGCTAGAACATCCGTCTCCTACAACCGGAATTCCGGGTTCGAGTCCCAGCTGGGGAACTTATTTTCCCCTTTTTTCATTTTTTTCCCTTTACCTACCTCTTTTGTTTGTATTATTTTTAATTTCTTACTTTTTAATTTTAATTTTTAATTTTTAATGTCTTTTTTCTTTTGATTTCTTATTGTTTTTTACTGTTTGGGATGGGATGGCATGGGATGGCATGGCATGGGATGGCATGCGATGGCATGTGATGGGATGGCATGGCATGGCATGGCATGGCATGGATGGATGCATGGATGGATGCATAGATCGATGCATGGATAGATAGATAGTTGGATTTTTTTGGGTATTTTCCTTTCAACCAAGCGGTCACCAACTGAGTAAAGCCACTGATTTCCCCGGGCAACGCCGGGTATCCCGCTAGTTCATAACTTCATAATAACTTGGCGCAATTTCATAACAATGTTGTAAATCCAGAAGCTTTGACTACACAGAATCATAGAATCGTTCGAACTGTTGTTGTCAGAATATTGCTTATTGTTTGTTTCTCTTAACGATTCTATCCTTAGAATTAAGTAAAAAAAGTTACATAAAGGTAAACCGAGCCACCCGCTACCCTAGAGTGTCGGCTGAGAATTAGTCTTGCGTGTATGCCATGCTGGTGGGAGGGTGATTACTAATTATGGTCTTCTATCCATCCTGGAATCTCTACCGTAACCCGTAGATTGAGTCCGTGTGGCTGGATAGTGTTTAGATTCATTGTGAAACCAGTACGCTTCTCTTTCCATTCTGATGGGGATCGTATCATGGGTGAAGGGGGGTGAAAATATTTTAGAATTAAGTAAGCATATGTGGCTGAATTTTCTCGTAAAAGTTGTTCCTAAGCGTTTTTCCCCGAGCAACGCCGGGTACCAAGCTAGTATTATATATATATATATATTATGGGAGGATGATGTAATCATATCAGGAGTGTCATAATATAGACATTCCTATTTCTATATTTCTATTTCTGTATTATGACACTCTTGATCGTATATATCGTATATATCGGTATATGCATCAATATATAACGATCAGCAACCTGCTACTGCGTGCCGTGGATAGGATCAACGTGCCCTTGCCAGTTAGTATCATATATATACTTATAATAGCAAACAACACCATACTCATATTAAAACTAAAGGTATTATTAGCTCTAGATATATAGATATCGTACATATTATGTACGATATCAAGAGCTAATAAACACCTAGAGTAGCTAATAAACACCTGAGTAAATACCTAAGGTATTTATTAGCTCTTGACGATATCTATATATCAAGAGCTAATTATTAATTCCTTAATATGAGTATGGTGTTATTAGCTCTTGATATATGTATATATATATATATATATATATATATATATATATAGAGAAAGCAGAGAGAGTAGAGAAAGAAGCCAGAGAGAGAGAGCAGAGAGAGACAATAAAGGATCGACGAGGAGGGAGGAAGGGAATGAGGGAGGGCGAGAGAGCGAGAGACACACACACACACACACACACACACACACACACACACACACACACACACACACACACACACACACACACACACACACACACACACAGACAGACAGACAGACAGACAGACAGACAGACAGACAGACAGACAGGCAGGCAGGCAGACAGACAGACCAGACAGACAGACAGACAGCGACAGACATGGCAGACAGACAGACAGACAGACAGACAGACAGACAGACAGACAGACAGACAGACAGACAGACAGACAGACAGACAGAAGAGAGAGTGAGACAGGGGGAGAGAGCGAGGGAGCGAGATAAAGAGCGACACAGAACAAGAGAGCGCGAGAAAGATACAGACACAGAAAGGGAGAGAAAATGGAACAAGGAAATGGGAGAGAGAGAGAATAATGATTAATGAGTGTATTAATCCTTTGCTGAGCCGAAAACAGCACAATGTATATGATAAATAACTTACTCCTATATAAATTATATAAATTATAAATTATAAATAATTAAATTATAATAAATACTCTAGCGACTACATATTAATCACTTCTGCTTGGTTGCATCGTGGGTTATGCGACACATTATATATTGATGTTATAAATGGTTATGTATGGTGGTATACACCTTATATATGGTTATATAGTATTTCGCACTGCCACAAGCTGTGACAGATCTAGAGCGAAATGCTGTACGCTAGAGCTGTCTTACGAATAAAGGCAGCCTCTGGCTATAGGGCCCAATACATAAACCCATCCATTTGCTACGCAATGCACATGCGATTATCTCATGTGCATATATTCTTCTACCTTGCATTTTATGACATGCTTCTACCTTGACACCAGCGTGCCAACAGGAGCTAGCATGTAGTCTCAATGTGCATCTTCGCGGCTGTTACAGTGGTGTTGTCTGTTTGCTGCGTGTAACTGGTTTAAATGTTATCCTGTCATGCATACCTCTTGCTCTTCCTTCCCCTGCTCCTCCTATCTCATTCCTTTCCCGTCGCCGCCGCAAGCTGCCACCACCGACTGCTCATCCTCTTCTTCCTCCTCCTCCTCCTCCTCCTCCTCCTCCTCCTCTCCTCCTCCTCTCTCCTCCTCCTCCTCCACCTCCTCATCATCCTCCTCTTCTTCTTGTTATTCTTTTTCTTCTTTCTCCTCCGCATTGTCCTCTTCGCCCCTCCTCTTCTTACTCACTCCTTGCTGTCTACCCACCGTCGCTCCTCCTCGTTCCCCTAGTCGTTACTTAACCACGTATGCTCTTCCTCCTCCTTGCCTCCTTCTCTAAAACTCCTCCCTCATCCTCCTCCGGTCCCCTCCCTTCCTCTAATATATATGTATAATACATATAACTCCCACCCATTCCTCCGTGCTCGCTAGAGTTTATTCGCTACAGCGCGTTCGTAACGTTTCATTACTATGTTATTTAGTGTGTGTTGCGCGTCTATACTGCCCACGGGCAATTGGAATGTTTCAATAATAAAATGATGGTAAATAAACACGAAATGTATTTACTACCAAAGCCTCAATGTTTCTCTACTCTCTTTCGCCTTATTATTACCGATAATTTCCTGTAAATGCCTTCTCTGCAACACGCAAGTACACAGCACGCACGCCGCTGTGTACAAACAACAAAATTATAGAGCAGAAGCGAAAGCGTGAGCGAAACATTCGCCCGACGTTCTATAATTTTGTTCCTGCATTGGAACTAGTTCACACCATGATGTCGAACATACAACGACGTCCGTGCGTAGTAGCCTCGGCGACACATTACTGATCGGTCGGGAAACAAGTAGTAATTAATGGATACTTGTTAGCTAGCATTCACGTCGCCCTGTTCGTGTCATTCGTACGCGTCGGGAGCGTGTTTATTACCGTATTGTACGTGTCGCCTGAGCAGCTTTGAACCCTGATCATGTGTGGTTGGGAGGTTGATCTGTATACCTCTATGCTACCAAGAGTAGGTAAATCGTTACCCCCTCTTATGATTGCCATGATTCGGACAGCGCTATTATATATATATATATAAGCATAATAGATAGCAGAGTAGAGAGAACGAGAGAGAAGGAGAGGTTTCTGATCTTCGATTTTCGAAGAGATTCGAGTTATGCACCTCGACTCCGTGGCCTGAGGAGAGAGACGAGGAGAGAGCAGAGAGACGACAGAGGAGAGAGATCTACCTGAGTGAGGAAGACGTGACGTGGAGTGATTGAGCCGCGCAAGTGAGAGAGAGAGCGGAGAATGATAGATATGGATTATATATGGTAGATAAACTGACTACGACCGTGTAATAGTATAACCATAGGTTGTGGCCAATGATGTGCATTTAGACTTTGAATCCAATTGCTCAATCTCCGCGTGCTTTGTATCAACCGCTGTGCCTCTCACGTTTTAATGTTTGCAGGGACTGGAACATTCGGCAGCGGTAGTGCTGTGTAGAGACCGGGGAACGAAATGCTACAACGCGCTGAAGATTCATGCAAGATGGACGTCGTGCGAGACTAAAGGCAGGTGCAACCACGTTAACAACGAAGAAGAACATTACTGGAGACAGTGAAGCATTCCCTTCGTCGTCAGATCTGTGAGTATTACGACGAAGCCAGATCATGAACCTATATCTTTTGTATACACAAAAGTGTAGTATTACGTAGCTCAAGAAACGGCGTTATATATTACTGCTACCATACGTGTATCTTACAGCAGTTTGGAGCTAAGTATTTAACCAGTTAGTCAACGTGATTTGCACGTAAACATAGAATGTTATATTCATATATGCGTTATATTGCGCCGTCGTACTGTACGTAGATTGCAAACCGCGGGCTCTTACTTCGGGTGTTGATCTCGACGTTGATGGCGGCCATGATGCCGGAGGCGCGCGCGAGGATTGACACTTTGTGTCTTGCCAATCACAGCGTACGCCGCCACCTCTGCCATTTAATATATCAAAGGTGGGCGACCATTGAGCTACCGGAATCGCCGATTCTTCAAGAAACCAGGGCATCTGCTAGGCTGAACGCGTTTCTACGATAGCAGTTTGGCACAAAACGAAAATAAACGCTGTTTAGCGCACGCGCTACGTCCTCTTTATGTTTGTCATTTTCTGTATCTCCGTATCAGAATAAGCTCGCCTTTCTTCGTTGATAGTGAACACTAATGGGGCGCGTCAAGCGACTGTGACCAGTTACTGCTTGTAGGTGTTTGGCGAGACCGTTTGCCTTTTCGTAATAATGAGAAACGCGCGGCCGATTGCATTTCTGCATCGAAGTGGAAAAATTCGCATTTTACCCCGCTGTCGAAGTTAGACGATGTGCGTTCATCATTGAACATTGAAGTTTTTCTTAAAACTAAAGCATTCCGAAAATCCCTGACACGTCGCACTCGATTGTTTTAGCCTAATCGAACTTAGCTGTGTGTGTGACTCTTGCCCGCGCCGCTTTATGCTTGGCTTAACGCGGCCTCGAATGGATATCGGAGGCAGGCACCTCGCAAAACACGCCTGTTTGTTAGCATTATAATTATAGTTTTGTGACATCAGATGGGCGGAGTTCGGAGTTCTTGCTCGATGAATAACTCGTAATTTCTTCAGAATTCTTAAGGTGCATGGAACATTTACGCATTTGTGTGGTGTCAGTTTAGTTCACGCCGATATGTTCAGGAGTAAAGTACTAACCGTAAAATGCTTTCACATACTTTCGCTGAACCTTATTTGCACACCTAAGGCGGTGGATCATTGCTGAAAAATTGTTAAATATTTAATTTTTATTGCAGACGTTCCAAAGTGCCTGTGCTTTCAACAGTGTCTTCTACGTCAATGCACGTGCGTTGAAAGAGCCACAACTTCAAGCACAATTTCATACTCTGTATTGTTTGACGCCATGAGAATGCAGTTGAAATTGACGTGATTGATCAGGGACGGGTGCATTATGTAAGAGGGAGACGATTTTTGTTTGGGTGTTCCGAAATACAACAATTCCCACACTTGACAATTTCAAATGGGCCATCTTCAATTGGAAGCTCGCTGCCATATGGACCCCCAAATAGCCGCTTTGACTGACTAGCTCCAAAAAATTGAAAAAGTTCTGTTATATTGCTCTTATTTAGCCGCAGATATAGTTCTTATTTAGAACAAAGTCTTCATTGTTTCATCTTCTAAATACTACAGACCATCCGCTTGAGCCGCTGTGGATGACAGTGCGCCGTCCGCCCGAATTTTGGCGGCACGTCTCCCATATGCAGCTGCGGAACAGCGCCTTCATACTTGAACATCCCGCGGTCGCGTGCGCATATCGCGCGAACTGCGCGCTCTTCATGCCTGCGCGCAGCGCTCAGGATCCACAGCAAAGCTGTGCTACGCAATCTTGTATCTTGTCTCTCTGGACGACTTACGGGTTCAGTCTATATATTTCGCACGTAAGTTTACCCGTGAAAACGCTGTATAGGAACGCATAAAACTGATCCTGATCGCATACGATCGCAGCTGATCCGATTTCCCGCGCCACGTGTTCGCCCGTAATGTCGTGAATGCATCGATGCTTGCTTTGGCTGTCAGCCACTCGCTTCAGAATCACGGTACTCCTCCGCTGTTTATTTTACGTTGTTATCGTTGTTATTGTTGTTAATTGGTCGTGGTTATTGTTTGTTTATAAAGACGTACATGCTGAGTACATGTTAATTTTTAGGCGGAACTTCCTTTCATCCTCATTCCCCCTTACTCAGGCACAGCGCCCTGGTTAGATGTCTGATGTATGCTACGTGTGAGAGAAGCTTGATTCGGTTTAATGCGTGCATACATATTGGTCGCGACTTTCCTGTGATCTGTCATCACCGTTCACTGAAGAAAAACGGTTTAATTGTTTCTGCTTGTATGAATTAGATTAGATTACCTACCGCCCTGTTTTCGTTTTAATGCGAGAATGTTTTGTAGCTTTGATTTACCTATGCATTCTGCTTCACAGCATGCGCATGAGTTGTGTGCTCCGCGCAGCATTGCATGGTTTTCTGTAACTGATTGAGTAGTTGCCTCATTAATGCATTTACATCATAATTAATACGTGTTCATCGACATAATTAATTACATATTTAATGATGTAACTACGTGAACGTTATGTTTAGCAGTCGTGCATCCGTACGAACATTGTACATATGACTACAAGTGCTACTGTTGGCTACAAGTGCTAATGCTGTGGCTACAAGTGCTACAGCTGGCTACAAGTGCTACAGCTGGCTACAAGTGCTACTGCTGGTTCGAGCTGCTACTGCTGGGTACAAGTGCTACTGCTGGCTACAAGTGCTACTGATGGCTACAAGTGCTACTGCTGGCTACAAGTGCTATTGTTGGCTACAAGTGCTACTGCTGGCTACAAGTGCTACTGATGGCTACAAGTGCTACTGTTGCTACAAGTGCTACTGAGCTTAGAGCTGCTACTGCTGGCTACATGTGCTACTGCTGGCTACAAGTGCTACTGTTGGTTACAAGTGCTACTGCTAGCTAGAGCTGCTACTGCTGGCTACAAGTGCTACTGTTGGTTACAAGTGCTACTGCTGGCTAGAGCTTCTACTGCTGGCTACATGTGCTACTGCTGGCTACACTTAGTGCTACTACTGGCTACAGGTGCTACTGTTGGTTACAAGTGCTAATGCTGTGGCTACAAGTGCTACAGCTGGCTACAAGTGCTGCCCCATGCTGGCTACAAGTGCTACTGCTGCGCTGGATACAAGTGCGTGGCAGCTGGCTACAAGCTGCTACTGCCTGCCGCTACAAGGTGCTACTGATGCGCCTACAATGCTACCTATGCGCTTAGTGCTACTACAGTGGCTTACACTGGCTCCTGCTTAGCTGCTGGTACTGCTGCTGGCTAGAGCATGATACTGCTGCGCTAGAAGCTGCTACTGCTGGCTACAAGTGCTACTGATGGCTACAAGTGCTACTGCTGGCTACAAGTGCTACTGCTGGCTAGAGCTGCTACTGCTGGCTACAAGTGCTACTGCTGGCTACAAGTGCTACTGTTGGCTACAAGTGCTACTGCTAGCTAGAGCTGCTACTGCTGGCTACTGCTACTGTTGGCTAGAGCTGCTACTGTTGGCTAGAGCTGCTACTGCTGGCTAGGGCTGCTACTGCTGGTTAGAGCTGCTACTGCTGGTTAGAGCTGCTACTGCTGGCTACAAATGCTACTGATATCTGCAGATGCCACTGCCGTCTACAAGTTTACATGTAGACGTTGTAGTCATTGTGTTTAGAAATTAGAATATATTATTGTACCTGTAGCTATTCGCAGTATGTTGTTATCTGTCTGTATTACGTAACTGCCTCCACGAATTGCAGAATTCTAAAAAGCTGTATAACTTACATCTACTTTAGCACTTGTCATTTATTCGGCGTGTTCGATTTCAATTTTATATTGAAAAATTCAGGCTGAGTCGGCTCCCTACCGTGCATTAGCTGGAAATGTGACAACGCATCACAAATGAAGCCCTAGACGTTTGTTATATACTGAGAGCGATTTATCAAACTAACCACACGTCTGTCTGTTAACAGTGTGCCTCTTCGGTGGGTAATGTATAGCTGTGATTTGACTTTGATTCCTGCTGCTCTCGTTGAGCTGATACATGATGCTTAATGATAATCGTCGAAATTATGCAAATGTAGTTTTAATCCTAGTGACGTAGAGCGTCTACAGTGAATAGCAATGTCATTCCGTACGCGAGGCGACAGATGTCGCAGCACTAATAAATAAAATAACTACGTATTTGGAACTCGTCGTGTAAAAGACAGCTTGAAGCGGCATTTAGATAGGTAAAAGACGGAAATTGGCAAAGGCCTGTGATCAGTGAATTATCAGAAATTTGTGTAAGAACCGTTCTAATACAAACAGACAGACTGAGGGTGTTTCTTCCTGCGCGCTGTGAGTGTTTCTTGCTGTCCTCTGTGAGTGTTCCTTGCTGTGAATTGTTCCTCGCTGTGCGCTCTGAGTGTTCCTGTTTCTCACAGTGGGCTGTGAGTGTTCCTTGCTGGGGGCTGGGAGTGTTCCTTGCTGTGATATTATATTTCTCGCGGTTCGCTGTGAGTGGTCATTGCTGTGGGCTGTGAGTGTTCCTTGATGTGAGTTATTCCTTGCTATGCCCTTTGGTTTGGGGGTTTGTGCTGTGGGTTGTAGGATTTCCTTACTACGGGTTGTACTTTGATGTGTGACTGCTACAGTATTTACTTTGACAAACTTCAGGCTATGGACATCTCACGATGACACATTTCTCTACATGCTGTTCGATTATGTTTGCGGCGGAGAGCTGTTCACCTATCTACGTCATGCTGGCAACTTTGATAGCGCGACAGCGAATTTCTACACCGGTACGTACGTCGCAGAAAGATCCTGCGTGTTTCTCTCCACCCGGGATAGTAAATCTCCCGCCGTCTCTATCATAAAATCTTTATTAGAGGTTCAGTCGTGAGATAGTCTAAGCCAGACCTAAATTGAGTCCTGATCCCATCAATTATGATCACTAGCATCCTGGTCTTGTCAGCTGTGTACCATAGCGTCGCACTGTTTCTCGAAATTCATCCCCAAGAGGGTACGTTGCCGCACTGGCGTCTTAATTTCATATCGACGGATATAGAAAGCTAAGAGCGCCACTGCTTGATGTAAATATTGATTCGCGACAATTTCCTGCAGCTGAGATCGTGTCCGCACTCGAATATCTACACGCCCTCGCTATAGTCTACCGGGACATGAAGCCGGAAAACCTGCTGCTTGACAAGGAAGGTCACCTTAAGATCACAGATTTTGGATTTGCAAAGAAACTTGAAGACAGGTAATATCTCAAGTGCCAGGACGCCTGACACCCAGATCTTTGTGTGTAGAGATAAATGACTTCTTCCCTCGTAGTGCTGCTACCCACACATGTTAAAACTCCATTGCACGTCCTTAAGAGAGAATGCACCATATACTAACCGATTACCACGAGATTACAGACAATAGGGTCACAAATGATTGGTAAAAAGGGAGGAACAGAATTAAGAGCTGTTTTCTCTTAGCTATGAGTTGTGAATTCTCTAGCGGAAATTTGTTGGTACCATATACGGTACCATATACGGTACGGTTGAAGTATAACCACCCGATATCCTCGTTTCATATCCATTATGTCGTTTATCATGCCGTGGTGCTGGTGCACACACATCCCGACTCTGCTATCGATGCATCCGACATGTTTTGATTCAACATTGAGTACATTTGTGAACATTTACGTTGTAGAACCTGGACGTTATGTGGCACACCAGAGTACTTGGCTCCCGAGATCATACAGAGTAAAGGCCACAACAAAGCCGTTGACTGGTGGGCACTAGGAATCCTTATATACGAGATGCTTATAGGGTGAGCCAAGTTTCCAGGTTTGATTTGTTGTCTAGTCGTGATATATATTTCAGCAACACTACTCGGTTCTGAGTTTTTAGATTCTTGTAGAATCGCATGATTGTCCGTCTGTCTGTCCGTCCGTCTGTCCGTCCGTCAACAGTTGGGCACAAATCTTAACCGCTCGACGTACAGTCTTGATATTCGGGACGTCGGGGGGGATCGCGAAAAGGACTCGGGATGTCGAATTTGGGGGGTCAAAGGTCAAGATGTGTCAATGGAGGGGGAATATTTCCCCCTTAACTTAAGGTATAGGAGGAAATACGGAATTGTGGCACAAATTTCAACGGCTTGACCTACGCTTTTAATATTCGATGTAAAGTGTGATGGGGAGGAAACCCATCACCAGTGCAAAATTGGAGGTCACAGGTCAAAGGGCAGTTGGGAAAGGTCAGATATCAGACATTTCTGAGGACATGGTCTAACGGACCGAGTGCAAAACTTTTTTGTTTCAGCGCTGACCTACCGTTTTTATCACTTTATTGAAAGGACCATGAAATCTACCTTTCGCTGACGTGCGAAGAGTAAGTGTCTGATAACCTTTTGACCCTCAAGAGGAGGGTTAAACATGGATTTGTTGCCTGTTAACAAAGAACTGAACTGTTTTGCTATTAGAGCCCCCTTCACCCGCCCCTCCACCCTCCCTCCCCCTCCTACCCCCTTCCCACCCTCCCCCACCACACCACTACGCTCCGCTTGAACGCTATCCATGATAACATGTTAATAGCGAAGTCATTAAAGTTTACAGCAGCTGTATCTTTATTACTGTACTACCAGTAGGTATTAGCCAAAGCCTATCATAGATTTTAGATCTGTATTAGTAGTATCCTAGATAATATGTCTGAGCGCGAACGCGGTGGCAGGAGGGCGCACTTGATTCGGTTGCCCCGTGTGTTTTTATCAGAAGAATACCTGGCTACAGTACACGTCAGTTGAGCGCTGTCGCTCTGCGGCACTTGTTAGCCATAGTTATTAATGCGAATCATCTTGCATATTCTTCTATATCAATTTATAGTTTCAACATTCTTGTTTCATTTTACATATCTATTCCATTGGTAAACTGGCACGAGATGCTAAGCAGTTGACTGAATTTGTATACATGGTTCATGCTGCTGGTTGATGGGTGAATTCTTTTTTTTCATATTACAAGGTATCCTCCGTTTTTTGACGATAACCCCTTTGGAATATATGAGAAGATACTGACAGGAGTGATTGAGTGGCCAAAACACATTGACCTTGTCGCAAAGTAAGTTTGAAATTGCGCACGATTTTTTTGCAGATATAATAAACCACAAGCTCACGTATGTATGCACGTCATTGCATTCTGCGGTAGTGTTGATCAAGTAAAATCTTTTATGAAAGGTTTGATTTGTGAATGTGGCACCCATCGATTATAAAAAGCAGCTGTTGACTGTTAGAGTTACATCATAGTAACGAAGCTAAGTAGTCGAATTGCACTTCACGTAGGAAGAGGTGTGAGTGGTGTGCGACTGGGTGTAGTGTGTGGGGTAGAGGATTTCCTTGCATCAGCACAGAAAGCTATGCTAAAGTACATTGCACTCAATTTACGCATAATATCACTCGATTATTGCTTGTTACTATGTGTAAGGAGAACGTTTTTATGGTTTAGCTGTTGTTAAACTGAAGCCAAAAGAACTAATCAGGGGAAATGACAAATTTGGCAAAATGATGACAAATTTGTCATTATTAACCCCTGAAATAATCAATTCGGTCATATGATAATGCGGGTGTAATCTGTCTCGTTTTTAAACGTCAGCATTATGTCCCCTCTTGAGTTGTTACATTTGTGTCATTACAGGGACTTGATACGGAAGCTTCTTGTTCAGGATAGAACACGGCGGTTAGGAAACATGAAGGTTAGCTGAGCAAGAAACTCACTGTTTATGTCATGGCACATAATTACCCCCAAAGACCCTATATACCCTATAGAAGTATATATGGTCTTTGGTTACCCCTTGCGTTCGTGGTGATGTGTCACTATGTGCTACATAATTCTTAGAACGTAATGTTGCTGCGAGTGATATGTTACGCAATCACTTATATTCTGTAGTACTATGTAATATTATGCTAAGCAATCGAGGGAAGTCAATCTGTTCACTCGCACTCTGGATCAATGCCATAAACCGGGTGCAGGCCACCTTACTAACCCTCATCTACCCGTACATGAAATGCAAATTTTACAAATTATATATTGCATGTTCAAGCTAATATATGTGCTTATTGAGCCAATTTTTCACACGAAGTTTGTGTTCCATGTATTTTAAGCCACCTCCATCCTGCAAACTTACCTACTTTCACATCTCCCCCCTCGGCCGATTCTCTACTCCTCTCTCTCTTCCCTCTATCTATTCATATCTAGTTTTTCTATCTATTATATATCGGTATCGGACAAAAATTACCCCCGACAATCACCTCCGAATTACCCCCGGACAATTACCCCGTGCCATTGCGCCCCAGACAATTACCCCCGGACATTTCCCACCCGGAATACGCCCCCGGGACAAATCACATCCCCGGACAATTTACCCACGACAATTGACCCCTCTGGTCCGGATCAATCACCCGCCGGACAATTACCCCGGCCCACAATTACCCTGGACATTCTTAGGATGAGGAGATTAGAGCAGACGACGGAAAAAGTAGGGAGAGGAGAGTTAGGAGGGGCAGAGGAGAGTGTAGAGAAGGTAGAGAAGTGCAGGTGTGTTGAGGAGAGGGAAGAGGAGCGAGGAGAATGTGTATGGAGGAGAGGAGAGGAGGAAGTAGAGGCGCCTCTCCTTACCTCCTCCCCTCCTCACCTCCTTCTTCCTCTCCTCCTTCTCCTCCCCCCCTTCTCCCCTCCTCCTTCCCCACCTTCTCCATCCACTTTCTTGCCCATCCTCTCCTCACGCCTACCTCTCCTCCTTCTCTCCTCACCTCCTCCTCCTCTCACCCTCCTCTCATCTTTCCTCCACCACTTGGCCCTCCGTACCTCCTCTTCTTTACCGCCCTCCTCCTCCACCTTCTCCCTCCTCCCCCTCCTTCACCACATGTTTCCCCACGTTCTCCCCTCCTCCTACTTTCTCCTTTCACTTTCCTCTCCTCCTCTTCCTTCTCCTGCCTCACCTTCTCCCCTTCCTCCTCTCTCACTTTCTCACCCTCCTCTGTCCTCCGACCACCTTCTCCACGTTCTCCCCATCCTCCTTCTCCTCCTCCATCCACCTCCTTTCCTTTTACCTCTCCTTCCTCCACTTCCCCTCCTCCTCCTCCCACCTTCTCCCCCTCCTCCCCCACCACCTTCTCACCCTCCTCCTCCCTCCATCCCCTCTCCTGCTTCCTCCTCCACCTCCTCTCCTCCTCTCCTTGGCATCCTCTCCACCTTCCCCCTCCTTCCGCATCACACCTTCTCCCTCTCCTTCCCCAGCTTTCTCCGCCTCCTCTCACTTCTTCCTCCTCTTCCTTTTCCTCCTCCACCTCCTCTTCCTTCCTCTCCATCTCCTCCATCCTTCGCCCCTCTCCTCACCAACCTTCTCCCCTTCTCCCCTCTCCTCCACACATCTTACCCTCCTCTCGACTCTCCCTGATCACTGCTTCAACATACATGATAATAAACTGTGTTTAATACTTTAAAAACAATAATAATAATTGATACAGGTCGGATGGGTAAATATCCGGTGTGTGATTGTCCGGGGAGGTAAAGTCTGGGGGTGATTGCGACGGGGTAATGTCCTGGGATAATCTCCTGGGCAGTAAATGCCTGGGGGTAATTTGCCCGGATAAATGTTCCTGTGGGTATATCCGCGGGGATAAATGTCACGGGGGTAATTGTCCGGGGGGTAACAGTCGGGGAGTAAATGTTCGAGGGCGTAAATGATCCTGGGAAATGTCCAGGGGTAAATGCCGCGGGGGTAAATGTCCGGGGGTAAATGGTCTGGGAGGTAAGTCCTGGGGTAAATGTCCCGGTGGGGATTGTCGGGGGGGGAAAATGTCCGCGGGTAAATGTCGAGGGTAATGTCCGGGGGAAATGTCTCGGCGGCGGTAATTGTCCGCGCGGGTAAATGTCCGGGGAGGTATTGATCGCGGGGCCCGAGTGATGTCGGGGGGTGATTGTCCGTGGGGTAATTGTCCGGTGGGTAAAGTGTCCGGAGGGGTAATTGTCCGGGGGTGATTGTCCGGGGGGTATTTGTCCTAGAACCCTATATATATATATATTTATTTATCTATCTATCTACCTACCTAACTACCTACCCACCTACCTACCTACCCACCTACCTACCTACCCACCTACCTACCTACCTACCTACCTATCCATCCATCCATCCATCCATCCATCCATCCATCCATCCATCCATCCATCCATCCATCCATCCATCCATCCATCCATCCATCCATCCATCCATCCATCCATCCATCCATCCATCCATCCATCCATCTATCTATCTATCTATTTATATATCTATCTAGCTAGCTAGCTAGCTAGCTATTTATCTATCTACCTACGTATCTACCTACCTAACTACCTACCTACCTACCTACCTACCTACCTAACTACCTACATACCTACCTACCTACCTACCTGCCTACCTACCTACCTACCTACGTACGTACCTACCTACCTACCTACCTACCTGCCTACCTACCTACCTACCTACCTACCTACCTACCTACCTACCTACCTACCTATCTACCTACATACGTACCTATCTATCTATCTATCTATCTATCTATCTATCTATCTATCTATCTATCTATCCATCCATCTATCCTGGCATCTACCTACCTACCTCAATATCTAGTGAATGAAGAAGTGAAAGTAAATAATTGTGGCCGTTCCACAAGCCAAAATATATAAGGACACTCGAAATGTGCATAATAAGGCTGTGTTTGTGCGTACGTGCATGCGTGCTTGCGTGTGTGCGTGCGTGTGTGCGTGCGTGCGTGCGTGCGTGCGTGCGTGCATGTTATAGAAATAATTTCCAGTGTTTCCCCTGCATTGACTCAAATTCTCAACCGCCACACAGAAATTTGTCCAAAACACCGCCTCGCTGACGAAAATCACTGTTCTTCCATAGAACAGTGCTTATAATGCACCAAAATAGCTTATAATTGCACCATTTTTTCAAAAAAATTACCACCTCACAGACCTTATTGGCCAGGAGAAATAATACAATAACTCAGTGCCTGGCAGAACATATTGTATACACTACGGTTGTTCCGTGTCTAATAGCCTCAATACTTCTACGTAATACGTCTGTGCTGTATTCTATTTCTGTCTAAAATATAATCAGGAGTTTCATAATATAGATTATATCATGTTCTATATTATATGACACTCCTGATATAATCGCATCTATGCGCAAATCTTATTGAAATTCTACGCTATCATCATATAAGATTACAGCATAAAGGAATGTATAAATGAATAAATATATATATATATATATATATATATATATTAATCGATTTATTTATACATCCTGTTCGTCTGTACGCCGTGTGTATGTGTATAAATAGAGGCAATATGACCGTGGCTGATGGAAACCGAGAGCGGTATACCAACCGTCTTGCCAGCATATCAGCGTCTATTCGTAGGATGTAGCACCAACGCACGGTTTCACTTAGAACTCAATTAGCCAGGGCAACGATCCAATGATTCCGGGCGTTCACACTGCTGCGACGGTATAGAGAGCGGTAATTTCTCCGTGTGGCTGTAGAAGCGATCTTGGCATATTCATGAGTAAATCTATTGCAGGTGCGTTGTCTAGCAGGAGAGACCGCATTCCACCTCGTAAACCTATAACCAACCTTGCCGTGTCTTGTGTATTACTTACTTATGTTTACACACGCCTTTACTGAGTCATGTTACGCAAAACTGCAGTCTCATCTCGTCTTATAGCATTAACCTCACCACTTCAAATGTATATGTCATACACGCCTCGTACCCCACCCTTACAACCCGGTGCTACACACACGCGCGCGCGCACACGCACGCACACACACATGCCTATAGAGTACGAATATATAGAGTAGATAATATAGAGTATATAATACTATAGAGTAGATAACGAAGACACGCACACGCGCGCACATACGCGCACGCACGCACGCGTGTGCACTCTCTCTCACAGACACCACACACGCACACACGCACGCACGCACGCACGCACGCACGCACGCACACACAATGGAACTGTTGCTTCTTTCTCGCGTGTGTAGTCACTTGTTGAATATTATCAAGTGCTCTTGATATTATCAGGAGTGAATATCATTATTATTCTATTATTATTCACTCCTGATATTATTCTAAGCAATGTTTGATTACCTGTTTGATTTTCACGGCACATGAATTTATGAGCATGTGTTGGCACGCAATAATCATAGCAACAATCGTCCTATTTACCTCCGCCCAACGGAGTTGGAGGAGGTTATGTTTTCGCTCTCGTGTGCGTGTGTTCGTGTGTTAAGCCTAGCGCACACACCCGAGCAAAACACCCTGAACGTGGAGCAAAACGTGTTTCGCTCGATGTTCGTGGCTGTGTGCGGATTCCCGAAACAAAAAACATTGCTCAGCTGTGCGTGTTTCGCTGAACAAGCAATGTTTGGTTCGCGGAACGTGTTTTCGCCTGAGCGTACGTTTTGCTCGGGTGTGTGCGTCAATCGTTCTGCTACACAGCGAAACGCCACAGACGGTCTCCAATCAATATCCTTAAAAATATCACATGACACACAAAAGTGGATGTCCATTGGATGGCTATTTTTGATGTCATGTGACAGCAGCGCTGTACGCAGTGTTTCTGTATGTTTTGCTCAGCTGTGTGCTGTGTCGGGTGGCGTGTGTGCGCTTGCTCGCCGAGCAGAACGCGAAACGCTGGAAAACAAAATTTCCCGTTTTGCTCGGGTGTGTCCGCTAGGCTTTAGTGTGTTCGTGTGTTAGCACGTCAGCCAGTGAGCCAGCCAGCGCAGCGAGCCAGCGAGCGTGTACATGTGAGCGAGCAGCAGCAACGAGCGAGCGAGCAGCAAGCCAGCAAGCCAGCGTGTACATGTCAGTACGCTGGCGTATATCGTGGCTTATTCGTGTGTTCGTGAGTCGAATGGCGTATGGCGTATGTCGTTGGCGGAGGTATGCACTCTCCGTGAGTGCACTCTGTCTAGTTGTACTTGTAGTGCAATCGTTGTGTGCAATCGTATGTAGTGCAATCGTTGAAACTTAGCAGCAATCGTGATTGACTTTGCAGAGAGGTGCAGAAGACGTGAAGCACCATCGCTGGTTCAAACGTATAGCCTGGGCAGATGTCTATCAGAGAAAGCTACAGGTACTCGCCTCTTCTATTGTTATAGTGATCTTTACACACTCGCACGCACCCACTCACGCACGCACACCCACCGCATACACAGACATACACGCACACACTCGCACACACTCGCATGCTACCACGCACGCAGGCACACGAACCTCAAAGAAACGAGCGCGCGCGCGCACACACTCGCACGTACCCAGGCACACACGCACACCCACCGCATACACGCACACACTCGCACGCTACCATGCCCGCACGCAAGCACACCAACCTCATACAAACACACACACACACACGCACGCACGCACGCACGCACTCACGCACGCACACTCGCACGCACACCAACCGCATTCACATACATTCGCACGCACCGTGACGCACGCATGCACACTAATACGCACGCACGCACGCACGCTTAGCAACAGGTGCGCCAGGTATTAACAATATAGTTCCGCTGATTGCATTGTACTGATCGCGTAGCGAAATACCCAACTTTTCTGTCGGTGCAATAACGATTGTAAGGTAATTATATCAGGAGTCTATCAATCTATTGATAGACTCCTGATTATATCCTGTTCATGTTGCTACCGAACTCGTTACAAGCAGTTTTGCGTTGTCGTTGCTCTAGCCACCGATCGTGCCCAACATATCCCACGACGGCGACACGCGCAACTTTGAAGATTACCCCGACAGCCACTTTGTCAAGCCACCTCCAGCGCAGAGGGAAGATATCGAACACTTCAAGGACTTTTAGTGATGTTCAACCAACGGAGATGTATACAGAGCCTAGGTAGAATATTATTTCTATGGTTCAAACCCTCGCAAGCAGCATGTCACTGTGGGAACAGCAGGTTTTTATAATGTGACTTGCGGAGATGTTGACGTGGGAAGACATGCAACTGTATTGCAGATCTGTAATTATGTTGGAAGTGCTGCACGGGAATAACCGTCACAAGTACAGATCTGTAGTTTAGAGGAGGATGAGTGGCGATGGATGAGTGCATGACTGATTACGTTAGGAGTGCGTGAAAACGATATAATACCAATCTAAATTTTAACAAGACACATTTTAGCCTTTCCTAACGCCACTGCCTTCCCCACCTACAAATACTCACGTGAAGCGACCTGAGTTTATCTACCACCCATCCCCTGCCAACAAACAGAAGAGGTAGTGGGCCGTCCTACATCATTATTCACCCGTTCCCACAAAACGGTCTCCGATGGTCTATCTCTACACCCACAACCTTTACCATATAGCAAGCAATACACGCAGCTGAAAACAAGTCCATTAGAGGGTGAACCGGTGCTTGTGTCATGAAGGTAATGTAGGTTTCGACTTTTGTACCTATGGTGTAGATATTATTAACAAAAAAGAGAAATATATGAAATGAAGTGAGAAAATAAAAAAAACTGGTTGACATCAGATGGTCACAACCGTTTTGATATCATGAATGTAAAGATTTTCCCATAAAAAACGATGTAGACATGAGAAACATATTAAGAGTAAAACCCATAGATTTTTGGATTGGGGTAATTAATTAATTACGAAACGCAGGGGTGCTTGCTGATGTCGCGAGTTAAATTGGAAGCTGCTGAATGTAAAAAATACTAAATGATACATACTCAATATATTCAATGCTAACATATAGTATGAAAGAGTGAGACTGTGAGTGTGAAATGCCCGCTGTGCGTTGCCGAATACGTACTGTACATAGGCCTAACCCCAAGAATACTCTGTCACATATTTATATTATTTATCCGGAATGTCAGAATAACACGACATAATATATCGTTGCATGGCGCAAGAGGCGCTGCCGTGGAAACGCTACTTCTAGTGCCATGCATTCCATTTGCGTGCTGTATAAACTAACTCGCTTTACTGGCTCAGAACTGGTGCGATTTTCGCTGTTATCGACTCCCCCCTCCCACTCACACGTGTTTACGTGTGCCACGGTGGGATACTTGTGTCACCGCTTTGAGTCGCCAGACTTAAAAGTCGCGCCGCCGGTGGTGACACCTATTAGCAGCAGCGTTCGTTTCTCCACACCTGCACTATTGCTTATATAGTCGTGTATCAAATTGATGTTTAACATTCCACATTCAAGAGAAGCTTCGTTCGCATAGTGAGCAGATTTAACTCTACTGCCTATACTGAAAGTATATGCACATAATATATATATATATATATGAATATTGAGCCTGTCTATATTTAAACACGCGCAGCTGATGTTCGATAGTGACGATAATGATGACGATGATGACGATAATGTGGCATAACCTTTATTAAAATAATAATAGCAATATATATATATATATATATATTGGTAGGGGCACGTGGCTACAATTATGCTAGTATTCTTACTAATAGGAATTCAGACTCGGACTTCAGTGAAATAAAGAACATCTGCTGAAGAAGCTCAACGAGTCAATACTAAATGGCGCTGTTACAATATACATGGGTTCATTATTTATGCATGTATGTATATATACGTATATATATATATATAGTGTGTGGGTGCGTGTGTGTGTGGAAATGTTTCTTTTATGGGTGATAACAATCTTTCAGGGGTGGAATGATGATGAGTTGTTTTATATGCGCAGTTGAGCAACAACAGTCACTATTTATTAGAAGTGATGTTCAACACTGTTAATATCAATCAAGTTCATAAGTTGTATCCAATGGGTTAGTGCAAATTGACAGTATGCAAATATTTAGCTTTTGTCTTTTGTAGTACAAGTATGTGCTCATTTTCCACATTATCCTGGTTAAATATTTTTACTACATTTGATTGTGGAGGAACCACAACCCTCTCAGCACAACACACTGCTAGGGCCACCTCTTGTGACTCGAAATTCTTCTGATTTTTACTGATTTCGACTGATAGGTCTTTGGATGCTAGCAAAGAATCGAAAATGAAAATGGATACAATGCAATTTTTCTATCAAAACTGATGTTGAGGGAAACGCGCAATTATTTATTATAATGTTCAGCGGGAACAGTTACTGTAGTGATAGATCGCTTTCCACAGTTCTTATACACATGTACATACAATCATGATACAATGTATAAAGTTTTCGCAGTTTAAAGTTTGGTACAGGTACATCCAGGGTAACATCCTATGGTGCTGCCACTAATGATGGTGGAAGTAAATTTATACAAACGTTTGCAATGCTGTTTGTAAAGCTCGAGTTTAAATTTATATTGACCCTGTAATGTAAGTGTAACGTGAAATTAAATTACAAGAAAAGTACCCTATTTTACTTTGTTTTTGTTGGTATAAAAAATGAAGACACTGAAATATGATGAATTTCATAACACTGGGTTTTTAGCTCATCTGACATAGTCAGATGCAGCTTGTAGAATCGCATGAGTGTGCGTCCGTGCGTCCGTCCGTGCGTCAACAGTTGGGCACAAATCTTATCCGCTCGACGTACGGTCACGATATTCGGGGCGTGGGGGTAATCCGAAAACGAGTTGGGATGTCGAAGCTGGGGGTCAAAGGTCAAGAGGTGTAAAAGAAGGGGGAACATTCCCTCCTTAACTCAAGGTATAGGGAGGAAATGCAGAATTGCGGCACAAATCTAAATGGCTCGACCTAGGCTCGTGATAGTCGGTGTATAGCATCATGGTAGGAAAAGCCATCACTGCCAAAATTGGAGGTCACATATCAAAGGTAAATGGGGCACAGGGCAGATTTTAGACGTTTTCTGAGGACATGGTCTGACGGAGCGATTGAAAAACTTTTTTGTTTTAGCGGTGACCTACCATTTTTATGGCTTTATTGAAAGGACCATGAAATGTGCTTTCCACTGACGTGCGAAGAGTAAGTGTCTGATAACCTTTTGACCCTCAAGAGGAGGGTTAAACATGGATTTGTTGACTGTTAACAATGGACTGAACTGCTTTTGCTATTTAGATTTGATTAATTTTATATATTCAGGAGCCAGAAATTCACATTTACCTGCAGTTGCCAATTTTAGCATATAAGCCATACCTACACAAAGCAAAAATACCACCACTATGCCTACGTGAACACTAATGTGAGCTTAAAGTAGGACTAGTAGAGCAGAAAGTCATTTGAGACCACTTTTTCCCGTACTGCATCAGTTTCAGCCCACACACTTATAGTACTTTCAAATTGGCCCCAGCCTGTTGTAGATACAAAGATCCAAATGTTTTGCTTGCCCCAGTTGGCTTTAGTTTTCCGTGGAGTTTCACTTGCATTTGGCCATGTCGATGTAACTAATAGGCACATATCGCAACTGTGCAAAATTGAAGTTTTTAATTACATCTAGCTGCAATTCCCTCCTATTCATGAACATTTACAGTACAAATTTAAACCCCATTAATTAAAATGGAAAATAAAAACTGTCAGTGCCATGTTTTTGGAGCCAATCCTATGAAATCATGCAGCATATTACACCGTGAATGAAATCATTCTCACTATCGTCCTCTTATATGACTCAAGACTTGAAAATGACTGATACTGACTGACACTATATTTTGCGTATTGGGTAATTTTTGTTAAAACATTCATCAGTACTGCAGATGTAAACAACACACAACAGCTGGCCTATCAGTCTGGTAGCTATCGGTAACGTAACGAAGTGGAATGTCCATATACAATTTTCATCCATGGGAAAGTACATCATAAAAAACTCCATCCTAAACATTCGGCAAACTGCAAGGCACTTAACAACTCGGCTTCTTTGATCAATTAGGCCAAACAACGGCACTGTAAAACATGCACGTTTATTACATCTTTCCGCTGTGTGTGAAGTTTAACAAATGCACCGTGCGCAAAGCAGTGACACTTTACAATCGTCGTTGGCACAAGCAACAGTTAAACCTTTGCAATATTTATCGATATTATTTGCATACATGGCAATACGACCGGTTGGTTTTGTTATGCCTATCTACACTAAGCTATGGATGAAGTAACAGGATGCATCCGTTCTCGAGTTGGTTTTTCATGAGCAGGTGCACGTACATGTGCAGCTATAGGAATGCCTACACGTTTTACATTTTACAACACGACAAAAGACGAGAGCGTGCTGCTAGAATACGATGCTACGACTCTCATCTGCTTTTACTGAGAAGCCCACCGGCAACGAGTCATCTGTTGACACCATAACCCTACACCAATAATACATTCCACAACACATATATCACTTGAGGCTCCTTGGGTTTTTGAGTGGGCAGTGTGTGTAACCGTGGGGGGTAGTATTCCAGGAAACAACAGCGAAGGTATTATGGTAGCATCAATGTTCCAGGAAACAAGTATTTATATTCTCTTATTGTTAGCTTGAACGCAATGTTAAAATAATTACCCTTCGAATTTCTTGCATAATTTGCTAACTAATATGTATAATCTACTATAATTATGTTAATAATTTGCTAATTAATCTGCTCACATGCTGACAAGTTTGTTTAGTGCCTGCATCAAGTCCAACACTGTATAGTAAAGTCAAACATTGTTTATGCCGTTTCAAAAATTGCTGTTTTTATATGAAATCTCACAAACATCAGTCAACTGTAAGATGCTATGTCTGCATTGTGATATACATATACAGTATTACATTATGTTTAACTAGATTAACATGCTTTGCTAGGAATTACACAATACCTTAAAAGCAAGAGCACTCAATTAATGTCAAATGTTCATATTTCATACTACATTTCCCTTCACACACGTTCAATGAAGTAATTTTAATTGACTTTGGAAATCTAACCTTTTTTATCCATAGAAATGGAAATGTAAAACAATGGCAGTGGTTACAATGCTGCTGTAAGTTTTGCAATATCTGCCAAACAGCATCGTTATTCAACCGTTAACTTGAATAAGTTTCACCTAATGGCCTTTCTGCCACATTATCACTGTGCATACGTCCATAACTTGCAAATATTCGTCTGCTCCATCCTGTAAGCACTTATCTGCCACCTGGTTTGAAAAATGTAAAACTAGCGGTATACAAAATTCCAGCCTGTGTCAGTGCATAGGTTCACTGGTGGCATTTGCATTTGGGTTACCTTCCATTACAAATGTAAATACAGATTATTTATCTTCTTACATGAACAGTTGTAGGGTCATCATAGCACTTGCATTCTGAAGCTTTTAGCTAAAAGTTTATGCATACGAAAATATAAATACATGCATGTACTGCAATAGCTTCATAATTATAGAGTAAACGTAAAAGAAGTCTGGAACTTACCGCAATTCTTTCACAGATGACAGATTTTTGTTTGTCATTAAGATCTGTGCTTGGAATGACACTGTCAAATACCTGTATAAGGATCTGTCCAGCAGAATGTCCTTCTAACATCATTTCCTTAACTGCAATATTTAATGACACACAATGTTTAATAAAACATAGCCATATGTTTACTCAAAAACAATAAAGTGCTACTGAAAACTTTAACATGTGTTTGTTTCTTTTGTTACAAACAAAGTTAATATGTTGCTACTGCTACTGCACTAATATCAATGTATATTTTAAGCATTGGACATATATCTTTGACCTAAATTGGATAAAATATAATGGATCCAGGGTTCCAAATCTATAGCATTAGGTGAGGCAAATCCTGTACGGACACAGGGGGGACCTGATCTGATATAATATACCAGTGTACTGGTGATTAAACAAGTGCCGCGGAGCGACAGCGCTCATCTAACGTCTACTGCGGTGACTCTGTGGTGTGAGTGGTGGGATTCTACGTAAACCCGTTATGTCCCAAATTTGTTCACTACACGCCGAAAAACAGTGGAATGCACAGGGATGGTATCAGGAACCTTCTTCAAAGGAATGTTCGTTGGGATCGTTATGAAAGTTTGCCACGAGATGGCGCGTACGTTTAAGTGTCTTCAGATTAAAGATGGAAGCTCTGATCGTACGTAGTAGCAATAGTAGCAACAACTATTTGCAAGACAGAATAGGTAAGCACTCATCCATTTACCTAGCGCAAGCCTACAGACTGCCGAATAGAGAGCTGCCACCTGTAACCAATTAATGCAGGCAAAACTGCACCAAACACATGCACTGGCAGCAGCCACTGGCAGTGGCATACGTTACATGTACATACTGACAGTACAGAATGCCATAGAAATTATACGATTTAAGGAACATACACCTTCTTTAACCAAATTTTAGCTTTTGAATTTCACTGTGACATTGTAGCCTCATACATCCAGGCATGTATAGATTTCTACTAGCAAACCCGGCAGTCAAATTCTTTCTAACAGACAGTCAACAAATCCAAGTTTTAACCCTCCTCTTGAGGGTCAAAAGGTTATCTGACACTTTACTCTTCGCATGTCAGCAGAAAGTAGATTTCATGCGTCCTTTCAATAATGCCATAAAAATGCTAGGTCACCGCTGAAACAAAAAAGTTTTTCAATCGCTCCGTCAGACCATGTCCTCAGAAAATGTCTAAAATCTGCCCTAGGCCAATTGACTTGACCTGGTGACCTCCAATTTCGGCACAGTGATGGCTTTCCTACCATGATGCTATACACCGACTATCACGAGCTAGGTCGAGCCGTTTAGATTTGTGCCGCAATTCTGCATTTCCTCCCTATACCTTAAGTTAAGGAGTCAATGTTCTCCCTTCTTTTACAACCTCTTTGACCTTTGACCTTTGACCCCCCAGCTTCGACATCCCAACTCGTTTTCGTATTACCCCCCCCCCCCCCGTCCCGAATATCGTGACCGTACGTCGAGCGGTTAAGATTTGTGCCCAACTGTTGACGGACGGACGGACGGACGCTCGGACGGACGCTCGGACGGACGGACGGACAGACGATCATGCGATTCTACAAGCTGCATCTGACTATGTCAGATGAGCTAAAAAAGCACTGAATATTATGCTACTGTTTATAATATCATATGACATATCGTCTTGTTCCTACCAAGTTATTCACCATAAGAAGTTTACCTACCTATGGCTTCAAGTTTCTCATAGGAACTAGATTGGCAAGCAGCCATCAGTTTATCAATCCACTCACTTGGTATCACCTAGTAAAGCCAAGTACATAGAAACAGAAATTAGGTATGTCTGTGTGTCTATCAGCTTCAGTGTGTTACTTTGTGTGTGCATGCGTGCGTGCGTGCGTACATTCGTATGTGTGTGCATGCATGAGTGTGTCTCGACTCGGCAACACATTTGCAATGCTGAAAATCTCATGTAGGATTGAACAACAAGTTGGCTATGATTTACCCCTGAGATTTCGTATATGTCCTGCTGCACAATGGTGTCACCGAGCTTCAAACGGCTTGCACTTTGCAAGGTCGTGATGGCCTTCCTCATGTCGCCTTCTGACGTATCAAGGATCACCTCTAAGCCCTGATGACAAGTTAACTTCATCAATGTTCACATACAATGTATTAGCAGTTTGAGTGTAGTGGCCTATGTCACAAATCCTGTTTATGATGGGACCCCATAGAGTGGTCATCTAGAATAAGCACATATTAATGTATTGAAGAAAGACCCTGCAAAGTTAGGCTTTGAATGCATGTGCGGGTAACTTTAATTACCTGGGCTCCATTATCAGGAAACATCACAAATAAATATGACTATCACACGTCTAGGTTGCGATAATTTTTGCACTACATTTTATATAATATATGAAAGTTATGCAATCCTAAACTTATGACATGATCCTTACACCAAGTGAACTATGTTTCTATTTAGTTTACCAGTACGGACCTTTTCATCGCATTTTACATTCTCTTTCTCACAGATTTCTTTCAGACGTTTTAGAAGAATCTCATTGGCTAGAGGCTTAAATCGAAACTTGGAGCAACGCGACGTGATTGGCTCGATGATTCGGCTCACGTAATTACAGATAAGGCAGAACCTTGTTGTCTTAGACTGCTTCTCCATTGTTCTCCTTAGCGCTGCCTGCAACAGACAGAGAAATACGAGATGTAGTTATGAACTTATATCTGAGGAATGATACTGTTAGTATAATAGAAATACATTGATGTTAGGGCACTTCACTCACACAAACCCACCCCTGTCTACGATAGCAAATCAACCATAATCCTACAAAATTGAGAAACACATGTCTGGTTTATTTACATTGATGTTTGATGCAACTCTATTAACTCCCTTTAAAGAAGTGCCATACAACTCATACCTGAGCAGGCTGAGTCATCGAGTCCGCCTCATCTAGTATTATGATCTTGAATGGTGGGCAAGGTTTGCCGCTGCCAGTAGAAAAATAACTGTCAGCCAATACACATGCATCTATAGAACGAGTGAAACTGTTATAGATCACATTGTGCAAAACATTCTTAGTACTAAACACAGCAGTAAGGGTTATTGTAAATGCAACTGTTACAGAACACACTGACCATGTCAAGCAATTCTGTAGGGCTATTGTGAGGAACTATAAGTGACAAACACATAATGTCCAGCACCAACTATGGCAGAGTTGCTTTCTGTCGAATTATAATGGATTGCACCATACAAGCACATCAACCACCACCTATGGAAGGGTTATTTTAAGTGCAGCTATAATAATAAGTGATCACGCTATGCAGGCATATTCAGCACAACATATGGCAGGAGTACTGAGTATGGAACTGTAATGAATCACACCAAGAGTGTATAGCTTGAAGTGTGGGAGGGTTATTGTCAGAGAAAAAATAATTTTTATTTTAAAAATTTATTTTTCTGGGGGCTACTTTTCAAGCTCGCGTGCATGAAAATAGCACTCTAAAATTTGGTTTGCATTAAACTCTATGCAAATTTACGGGGGCTCTTTTTGGCATTTCCGGGGCTGTTTTTGGCATTTCGGGGGCTAAATCGCCCCGAGCCCCCGTGTATTTTTTCACTGGTTATTGTAAATGATAACGGATCACACTGACGTCTAGCAATATGTACTGAAAAACACAATGCAAACCAACACAGATACAATTAAAGTTGGAGTTCAAATTTTAAAATATGCATCGACGCACTTACTCAGGTCGCGTACCACCGGCAGACAGCTGTGCAAAGTTCTTCACCTTGTCTCTGATGACCTGTATTCCCCGCTCATCAGAGGCGTTCAGTTCTAACACGCGGTCACGAAACATGTCGGCCCTGCCAACAATGCGATACAAGTTAACGATGAATTTTTACACAGGCACAACACAATTAAGTAAATGCTAAGCTCTCGAATATCGAACCAATAAAAACAAGTGGTTTCTGTCAACACAATTCTTATAATTAACTTTACCTATAGTACTAACGTAACACATAGCAGTGTGTGCATTTCTCCTCTTTTTGTTTGCTATTGCTTAACCCAAGAATGTGTAGCATTAATGAAGATAAGGACTACGGATTGTCAATCTCTTAACCAAATTAATCACCCATCTCACAGCACATACCCATATAACTCCCTTGCAGCAGCCAATATAGTCGATGTTTTGCCAGTTCCAGGCGGACCATAAAAGAGCATATTGGGCAGCTGAAAATATACATGAGCTTACACATACTAATTTTGGTAATATTTTGTGGCATCACCCAGCAATTCCCACTAGTTACCACTAGACGCTTATGTAACTAACTGTTTACACAATGTATTAAAATGTCAGTCTTCTGCACATTGACTGCACACAGAGGACACGGGGGATTTTAAACCCAGGGCCATGCCGTTTCATGTTTATACAGAACATAGCTGCCAAGTTTTTATTGCGCTTTGGTATTTCCCACCCTCAGTATTAAATACTTGAAATAGACAGTTACATCAGCTCCTTGCAATGTCTTCCTAAGCACTGCAATGACATCATCCTGGTAGGCAACATCTTCTATTGATCTTGGGCGACTGTAACGTGAAATGGTACCAATTGTTACAGAAAATCTGGGGCCGGTTTCACGAAGCGTAATTAAGTCCTTAATCATGATTAAATCACTTATCATTATTAACTTCCCGTACTTAAATTGAAGTGACTGTTTCACGAAGCGTAATTAACTTTAATCATGATTAACTTCCCGTACTTAAATTGAAGTGACTGTTTCACGAAGCGTAATTAACTTTAATCATGATTAAGTTAATCACAATATTTAAGGAAGTGTCTAAACAACCGGATCCGGTTTCGGTATCCTGAAAACTAAACAACCGGCTCTCTTCTCTGATTGGCTAATTTTGTCACTATTTTATTTTTTATTATTTTTGTCTAATTTTATTTTATTTTAGAATTAGGGATAGGGTTAGGGTTAGGATTAGGATTATGGTTAGGGTTTGGGTTAGGGTTAGGGTTAGGGTCTATATGCATCCCTTTCAAGTTGGTTTCAGTGGCTAAACGGTAGAGCTTTCGCTTCTTGATAGTAAGAAACCGTGTTCGAACCCCATAAGTTTTTATTTTCCTCTGCTTTCTGTATTTCTTTGTATTTTATTTGTTTCTGCATTTATTTGTTCCGTATTCATTTATTTGTTCTGTAACTTTTGTTTATGTTCAGAATTAAATATATTTCTTTACGTTTTGCATTAAAATTTGTCCTATTATATATTTGTCCTGTTATGTTCGGAAACTGACCAATCAGAGAAGAGAGCCGGTTGTTTAGTTTTCAGGCCTCCGAAACCGGGTCCGGTCGTTTAGACACTACCAATATTTAATTCTACTCAGGAGCATGATTAAATTCACCAATCATAATTAGTTGCTAGTGTGGAGATTTCGGGGGTGTGTAACTCACAGGAGCAGTAGACTAGATCAGGATGGATAGATTGAACTCGCAGTACTTATAGATAGAATAACCATAATGATATTGACTAAAGAGAGGTTAAAACATAGACAGCACATAGAAAACGCGCACGTCTATGGGCGCAGCCATCTTGGGTCATACGAATTGAGTCCAAAGATAACAAGGCGCGGATACGCGAAAAGCGATAACGCAATGTATAGAGTATAATAATCAACGCAGTTATGTACTATTATTAGTCAGCATAATATAGGAAGAGATTTAAATAAAATGAATAGTCTAAGTTGTCGAAGAGAGGAATATTTACTTAGAAACGAGTTGCATCAGATGCTGCAATAATCGTATCAGCCACGGGTTGCGTCAGCAGGTGAAACGATTGCACCAGCAAACGAAATCTGCGTAATGTTTTGGCAACGCGTGCTAAACAACGGCACGCAGGGGGGCAGTGCCAGCTAGGTATATAAGGCGCACCGAATCGCAGCACAAGAGCGTTATTTTTCAGGTCTAGGTAGGAAGAAGAAGAAGAAGAAGAAAGAGGGAGAAAGCCTTCTAGGTCTCGTGGAGAGAGATAACAGAGGGGATAGAGGCACGGGTTTTCAGGTAGGTGAAAACCGGAGAACAACGGGAGAGGGGAATAAAACGGAGAAGGAGAAGAATGGGATTTCAGTTAGGTAGAGCCAGGAGTGACTACGAAAGAGACACCCGTGGAGGCTGCCTAGGTCTACGCGAAGTGAGGACTTGCATATCCGATATCGAACCAGTTACCAGACAGTGGCAGACTTACTATTTTTCTACCCAGGGTGTGTGTGCCGTTTTCCGATTCTGCTTATCTCGCTTTCCAGAAGTGCCTGGCGCTGTTGCATTTTGATGCGTGCCCTCCTTACTTGCTCCAGTCCGTCCCTTCAGAAATGCTTCCATGTATGCTGAAAAGTGCCAAAACAAATGTCATGCTACAGTAGACCGAATAATTCTGTCCCAGATAACGTTTTATATTTTGGATGCGTTATACTGGGACAGAATTATTCCCATAGACCAATAACCCTCACCAAAATGTAAAAAAGGTTATCTGGGACAGAATTATTTGGTCTAATGGCTAATGCTACAGTAGCTCTAAGTAACTATAGACCGCGTACAGTTGCCGCTGGCCAGCGGCGCGTTGCCAGCAGCATCTGTACGCGGGCTATAGTTAGGTATAGTAAGTTATAGTAGAGCTAATGCTACAGCGGAACCGAACGACTTAATGGAATAATAAGCCCATTGATTATGCAATGTTGACGAATGCGAGAGTAACTGGCACCTTGTGTAGTTAATAAGTACATTACCTTATAACCAAACGCGTATTAGTTTGCACAATATCACTGCTGGTTACATTACAAGCAAGACTTGAAATCAGTTGTTGATATTCATTTACGTGCCGTAAATGTCATCCAGTAGTCAAGCGATAAGTCGCCGATGACGTAAACATTTGTGCGGCCCGTATGTTTTGGACGCCAGATGAAATGGAGGTGTCAGCTGTGTATCCACGGCCACGGACTAAACATGGAAATAGAGTAAAACACACATACTATTACTATTACTATTACTAAATCACGGACGCACATGGACAGCCCTGACAAAAAATTCCTTATCACGAGCGTCCGTGTTTACGAAATCACTGATGATAGCATTGCGTACGGCCGAGCATGCGTGCGAAAATGTCCGGTGCACTATAAATCTGTATCACACCCGCTTCGCTGGCAGCGATTTGAAAGTGAAACTGTAAACTGTAAACATTCCTTGGACTGCAGATTTCAATTAGACATTTCTTAGTAACCAGCAGTGATATTGGACAAACTAATACGCGTTTGGCTATAAGGTAATGTACTTATTATGTACTACACAAGGTGCCAGTTACTCTAGCAATCGTCAACATAATTGAACATTCACATTGCATATATCAGATTCATTATCAATTGCCATAATTATTATTCCTCCTACCATATATATTAATTATTATAGTATTATACTTATAGTATTATATGTATTATATTATCCCATGTTATTGGTCTATTTTTATCTCCTACACAAACCTCACGATAGTATCAACTTTCTTCCTTGACAGTAACGGATTTTAATTGAGCACTAGACAAAGTACCAGAGTAGAGAGAGAGACTTGGAAGTTGAAATTCTACATAAAATTTCGCGCGAACAACACGAAACACATGAACATTTGTGTGGGCGATGACAGCGCCACGGAAGCGCTGACCTTTATTCCGGAAGTTCACGTGTACCGACTACCGAGGTTTGCGATGTAAATAAAACTTTAAAAGTAAGTTGCTGAACGTACGTCACCGTGCTGCACTGTTAGTAAAAGGTTTTGATCAGGTAAGATGAGATGTAGCTCTAGTACTATAGCCCGCTTACAGTTGCCGCAGGTGTGGTTGGTGTCAAAATGCGTTGGTATCACAACTGAACTGTAGGTATTGCAAACCGGGCCGGTTTCTGCCATTTATTTACTGTACAACTAGTACAAGTAGCGTTTACACACCCATGTCGTGAGTTTGGTTAGGGTTAGGGTTAGGGTTTTTAAACCTGGGGTTGTCAAATAGGAATGGGCCCCATTTACTCACTGGATAGCTCTAGTAGTAGTACTATAGCCCGCGTTCATTAACTGCCGCAGGTCGTAACATGCCTTTGGCAGTTAATGAACGCAGGCTATAGTACTAGAGCTACTCACTGGAGTACTACTAGTACTACATGGGGGGGGGGAACGTCACATGGTACATACTACATGGAGTACATATAGTACTGGGACTATAGACATACAGTATACTGTATAGTATTACTAATACTATTAGTGGTACTGTATTAGTATTACTAGTACTAGTAGTACTACTACTAGACTTAGTATTACTACGTAGCGGCGGCCTGGGTCCTAACTAAGTCAGTAAGTGGCAAAGTGCCTGTGATAAAACTGATTGTACCCCTCCCTATCTGTTCATTCATTATAATTCATTTCTATTTTAATTCTCTGGATTTTAGGATATAGTATGGTTCGAGTGGTATTTCTCCATCCTGACCTCGGGATAGGGGGCGCCGAGAGGCTGGTCATTGATGCTGCGCTGGCTCTGAGGTCACGGGGTCACGACGTGCTGGTGATCACTGCTCACCACGATCCATCTCACTGCTTCCCCGAGACGATAGATGGAACGCTGTCAGTGAGGGCGGCTGGAGACTGGCTGCCCAGTAGCTTGCTGGGCAGCTGCCGCGCGCTGTGTGCATACGTGCGCATGCTGTACATTGCGCTGTACCTGCTGTTGCTCGAATCGTTTGACGTCATCTTCTGCGACCAGATCTCTGCATGCATTCCCCTGCTGAAGTTGTTTAGTCGCAGGCGCATCGTCTTCTACTGCCATTTTCCCGACCAGCTCCTAACGCGCAGAGAGAGCTTTCTAAAGCGTGTGTATCGCGCACCCCTCGACTGGCTGGAAGAATGGAGTACAGGCTTGGCACATGTGATTCTCGTCAATAGCATGTTCACAGGTACAGCAGAAATGCCAGTCATTTCCTTCATGCTGGACAATCAAATAGTTACATTGACTTGTGGATGAGTATTTACTAACCATTGCAGATTTTCATAGAATTATAGCACAATAACTAATCTTTCATATACCAATGCAAAGGTCCATAGGAAGTGGTTGTATATCTTAAAGAAGACAAGGGGTTTAGAATCTCGTTCCAGTTTGCTGAGCTTCTTGTGCTGTAAGTAGGGGTGGGCCAATTAATTGATATATTAATGTTTTTGTGATACAAACCTTGACAATATATGTATCAAGACATTTGTATATTTAATTATTTATGATACATGTACCGATACTCTACTGAATGAAATGTCTATAATTTGGTCGCGTGGTTTTATTAAATAACAAAAGAAACAACACAATTGGCAATTCCATAGCAGTTGTTAACAAAGTGCTGTCCCAAAAAAGTTTGTAAGCGTTCACATGATTGGTAGAGTCCAGGCGAGTGTATATATAGTTTGCTAGCTAGTTTCTCTTGAAAGTATCGCAATACGTATCGTGATGCTGATTGTATCGTGAGTTACCCCAACTGTCCCACTCCTAGTCGTAGGCATGTCTGAGTCTTCCATATTTGCTAGCAACAGCATTTCTACTCGCTCACATGCCAATCTGTTTTTCTGCTCTAGCAAACGTTTTCAAGGACACGTTTAAAAGCTTGAGCAAAGTCACGCCACAGGTTCTCTATCCGTCCCTAAACTTCTCAGCATTTGACACTGAAACAGAACTGCTAAATGATGACGTGCTACCACCTGGAAGAGATATATATTTTCTCTCCATCAACAGATATGAAAGAAAGAAAAACTTGGCACTTGCTATAGAAGCCTTTAGTAAGTAAAGTCGTTGATTGAAAATTAAAGTGGCAGTATGACTTTAACCTAACCAGTGAAAATTTTCAATTAATAACTCCTTAGAAAGTGATGTGTTCAAACCAGCAATTTTAACTAAACGACATGTTTATGAAGAGTACAGATTCTGTCGTGGGCTAACTGGTTCCCTTGTGTCCCCTACTACGCGTGTCCATTGCAGGCCTTCTCAAGCTGCGGTTGTCTGATGAGAAATGGCGAAGGACACACCTTGTCATGGCGGGCGGATACGACTCGCGCGTCCCCGAAAACCGCGAGCACCACGATGAGCTGCGCCATCTGGTGGCCAGCCTCAATCTGGAGGAGCACGTCACGTTCCTGCGTTCGGTGAGCGACGCTCGCAAGAGGGCGCTACTGCGCGGCTGCGCGTGCCTCGTGTACACGCCGAGCGGCGAGCACTTCGGGATCGTTCCCGTCGAGGCGATGTACGCCGGGCGGCCCGTCGTCGCCGTCGCCAGCGGCGGCCCGCTAGAGACTGTCGTTGACGCGAGCACGGGGTTCCTGCGCAAGGCCGACGCCGCGGCGTTCGCCGACGCCATGTTGGAATTCGTCGACGACGAGACGCTCGGCTCGGCGATGGGCCGGCGCGGCCGGGAGCTCGTCCTGCGGCGCTTCTCCTTCCAGGCTTTCACGGAGCAGCTGGACAATGTGGTGACCGCTCGGTGATGGCTGGTAGACGGGTAACAACATCGGCAGAAGGTAAACAGAAGAGTATACGTGGACGGTGGGAGAGAAACAGTAGAGCAGGGGGGGGGGGAATTCAGACAGTGTGGTAATCAGACGATGAGGCGATATGGGTCGGTTGGTCGGAGGTGGGGGATCGATGCACAGTTTACCAATAGTGGGTAAACTAGGAATGTAGACGGGTGATCCACGCGAAAAAAAACCTGAACGGAATACGTGACTTTCAAAATCAGGTCTGTGTGGTGAACGTTTGATGGGTGGATAGTCGGAATAGGTTTGTGCGTGTGGATGACATACAGTTTGTCAATAATGGGTAACTAGAAATATTGACTAACGATCTGAGAAAATAAAGAACGAAGATACTGAGTTATAGTGTTGTAGGCTCTTGCCTCTGAAGACTCAAGTAAAAACACGTCTGTTTCTGTTCATCACACAGGCTCAAAGACCCCATATGTTTTCTTACTACGGTGAAGTGTTGCATATACAATAGTGTCATAAATCACGTGTACGTAAACGATTTCAGAAAGTAAAGCATAACACACTGACTACACTACACAAGTCTGAATATCAGATTTGCTGGACAGTGATGTCAGTAAGGTGTAAAGTGCTGCACTTACCTATCGACCAAGTGATTCTCCACGGCTTTTTAAATTGCAGGTGGCTAGTGTTGGTGAGTTAGCTGATAACATGTATCATGGATACATGTAACATGTATAACATGTGTGTGCGTGAATGTCAGGTCATTCTGAACATTGTTCGACATGTCATCCACTGGTTTGCACGTAGCTGTACCACAAACTATAAATGTACTAGGGGCTGTGAATCGTGTACAGTGTGATGAAGAAATAAATCTCCCTAATTTAATAATGAGCTCGATTGATTATTAATTATTAATTTGCTTCCAACAGAAAATTTCTGTCGTGAAATAACTCTGAACAACTCTTTAACATGAACAACTATATAGACCTACAACAAACAAACAGTTTACTACAAAAAAGCATTCATCATAATTAATAAAAAATAATCAATTTTATTTGTAAATTTTTTATCTAAATTTTAACAGCTATTTCTATCAGCCATTTGCCAATAGCTTGGAGTTTAGAAAATTTTACACACCGGTCGACTACATTTATGTTTCTTACTTACATGTTCCATTCATGTATTATAATATAGAAACATCTATTATTCTGCTATATTGCCTCTATGTCACAGCAGGTAGGTCAATGACATATATTGGTGTATTGGTGTATATATATAGGTATTGATTCATGAGGTGAATATATGACTAGCATATAAAGTCTAGACTATACCAAAACACCGGCTGAAGCTGTACAACAACTTTAAATTATTCCAGCTGTGTAAGCTTTTGATACCAGTGTAGGCTTTTGATACCTGTGTAGGCTTTTGATACCTAGTATACCAGATTCTGTCTCGCATAGATGGATATAAGTACTATGCATGTCACTAATTGACCAAGATTGACTAAACAGTAAACAGTCAGTTTGAGTTTGCAAGTTTGTATGTTTATATATGCACTTAACAAAGGGAGGTTAATTTTACTGGGGAATTCACAGCACTGATTGCACTAATTAGCAGTTGAGCTATTAGAGGTAATTTGAATCACTATATCAAAGCCTAGAATGGGCCCCCGCCCCCGAAAATTTCTAACTTGATTTTTTTCCCACAACAGAACTATATATGAGCATAGATTCATTTCATTTTTTATTAATTAGAGTAAAATCTATCTTTTAGTTACTATAAATATAAGCCACTGTGCGATCCCAACCCACCAAAATTATCATCAGCATCCTGTGCATAAATTCCTAGTTGAATCAATGACATTTAGATCAAAAAATTATAATAACAACAAACTTTGCCTCATCCCAAAAGTCTACACATTAGCTACAAGGATTCTGGAAACAATTTCATGATTCAATAAAACTTGTAAAAAATACACTTCTCGAATAAATGGCAAACCTGCATCGATGTGCAACTAGAATCTCCCAGCCTCCCCTCGCTCATTTCCGTCTCCGCGTCCAGCTCTCCTCTCCCTCCAACCAGCCTACAGAGGCTCTGAACAACTCCGCATGCTGCTTCAGTACTTCTTCTCCCAGTCGACAAGGTAGCGAAGAGGTTCGTCGGCTGTGAAGCGTTCGTAGTTGTTGGCGAACACGTCCGACACCTGCCAGCTCATGCTCATCGAAGCCACATGCGGCGTCAGCACCACGTTCGGCAGACGCCACAGCTCGCAGTCGCCTGGCAATGGCTCCCGCTCAAACACATCCAAGATGGCGGCGGCTATCCAGCCCTCCTTCAGCGCCGTCAGCAGATCGTCGGTGCAAATGACGCTACCTGTATTGAGTGTCGGTAAGCATTGCGAATGTGTGACATGATCAATGCTAAGCAATGTGAACCGTGGGAAAGAGATAAGTGAACAACAGCTGCAAATATATAGAAGACTGTCATATTCATGAACGGAAAATGATTTTTCTTTAGAAATGGCAGAGTACAATATTGGAGGGGAGAAGCTTGGAAGATGCAGTCCACAACTGATCAGTGGCCAAAAGCCGCACTACAATCTATTCTACTACTATACTGTTAATATTATAAATGTACTCTCAGAGTCTCAGTTATATCAAGAGAGACCGGGTACAAGATGGCGTTGCGCAAAAGATGCGTTGTTCCCCGACCGCCAAGAGCGGTTAAACCGCGCACTTCCGCGGGACTGGGCGCACGCGACCGCGGTATGTTCAATGTTGTATGTAGCATCTCGCGCTGCCCGCTATACGAATTCGCGCGCCGAAGGAGGGTGGGCGCGCGAATCCGTATAGCGGGAAGCGTAACATCGCGCAGTTTTCGTCACACCTACACCGGCTCGGCTACGGCGGGCATTTGCTGCTGCTGCTGCTTGCTTGTTGCGCGCTGCGCGGCAGGGGCGAGTATTTGTTGCTGCGGCTGCTTTGCCAGTATCTACAGATTAGCTACGTGTAAAAACTGGCACGGCCACGCCACCACGTGCTCGCAGTATTCGCCGGCCACGCCAGCGCAGGTGCTCGCACGACGTGCCGTTGCCACGGGCAGCGCGGGGTCAGGAGGTTGCTCAAAACATGGCACGTACGCAGCCAGACGCCGTAACGGCGGCATCGCATTTGCAGATAGCATCTAGACCGCGCCCCCCCATGTGGAGCGCCGTACGACACTTCGTAAAAAGCTCTGTGATAGACAAAACTCTATACTCGGCAGTAGTGCCCGTCATCGCGTAGCGGCCAATGAGCGAGCGCGTCATCGCTGATTGACAGCATTTCTTGCATTTTCTTGTAGGAGCCACAACGTCTTAGCCATGAGGCGCACCACCCCAAAAAAAGTTTAGGGGCCGTTTGGAGATGACCTCCTGCCGTCCATCCCGAAATGTCGGTTGGATTGCGCCCAGTTTTCGCGCAGTGCGTTTTCAGACCCCTGTCTAAGGTATCTGTCTAAGGGGACAAAAAGGGGGCGGCGTATACGCTGTTGGGGCGCGGCTTTGCCAGCGAGCTGTGCGCTGCGCGCAAAAACCGGGGCCGCAAGTCCGTCTAGAGGGTGCAAATGGGATTCAGGAATAGATGTTACATATAGATTGCCATAAAATATGCACACAATGAGCTGGATCGAGAAAGTCTGAAAGGAAATGGTCAGGTAGACACGGAGTATATGTGGTTTGGGAATACGCATCAGAGATTTTTTAGAGAATTTTTGGCAATGTACTGTAAACATCAGGACTGACCCACTAAAACGCTACTCTGAAATCGCCCCAGACACACACTCATCTAGATGTCCATAAGATGTCACTTGAATGTTGTGATGTGATTCAGTGCATAGAAAAGAGAGTTAGTAATCGAGACACGATTTTTTCTTATGTTTTAATGGCGTGTACAAAACCGTCCACTTGAACAGAGAATTGCTTGCTAACAGCAGACTGCCAAGATGTGCTGCTATTGGCTGCTGCTGGATCACACAGCTGAGTGGGTGTGTCCAACTCACCAGGCTAATGTATATGATGAGCAATATACATGACTGTAAACAGTGCTAAACACGTTACAATTGTGTAGATTGTGGAAGAATTTAACAGATTTATATTTTACCTACCTCTGCCAACATTAATAAAAACTGCTTTCTTTGGCATACAATTCTTTAGTAGAGTGCCATTAAGAAGGCCCCTGGTTTCAACTGTATTTGGCAACACACTGCAGATGTAGTCGCAAGCAGACAAAATCTCTGCTAGGCCATCATTTGTCCTGTTGAGAAATTATACAGCAAAATTATATGTATACATTCATACAATTATAAATCTTATGTGGCACAATGTAGTTAATTATTCTAACTAAACTAGCATTCTTTAATGAAGTTGTGGTATATCGAGAATATAATGAAGCTTGTGAGAGTTATTCTTGTTATACAAGACAAATACCTAATGTTTACCTGTATTCGTCAATGTACTCCTTCCGCTCTGTTGGTATCGTTCTTACCATTGCCCAAACCTTCATGCCAAAGAGTTTGCATATGCGGGCAATTTCCTTCCCTATATCGCCCGTTCCAAGAATCCCGATAGAGAGAGTGGACAATAGCCGATAACTCCTGAAAGGCGCCTGCCACCAGTAAACTTTCTTCTGCTGCTCCCTCATTAGCTCGAAGTTGCGCTCACGAGCGATAATCTGCCCAATGACGTACTCGGCCATGGCCGGGCCAAACGCGCCACCAAACCGCGTGATCCTGGCAGCCGGACGCTCGGCCACGCTATCCATGATCCTGTCCACGCCCGCCCATGTGCACTGCAGCCACTGCAGTTTGGGCAGCTTGTTGATGACCTGAGCGGCGAGGTCGGGATCTGCAAGAAGCACCTCTGCCTCCGCCAGTCCCGCGAACTGTTCGAGGGGCTTCATCGATTCTTCTTCGACGCTGGCGCTGTGATCGACCACTGTGACGGCAGGCATCAGCTGCTGCACGCTTGCACCCAGCCCCGGTATTCGCGTAAGGATGTGAACGGCCCTCATCGTGACAATGCCGCCTTACTTACTTTTAATAGTACCAATGCAATGGCAATGGCAATGCGCCGACTGACGTTGCATCAGGCGGTTCCGACAACTAGAAAATATCAATGCATAGGACAAACTTAGTAGTTATAATTATACTTTATATGTGATAAATATAGTTTCACAATAGGTGTAATACAAGCGAAGATGATGCGAACCTTATGCGAATATATAAGGGCTAACGCTCCATTAGGAGTGTTCCCAACTTTTATATCATTAATGATTAATGATTGATAATCCTAACCCTAACCCTAACCCTAACCTAAATGACATTAAACCACAAACTAATATATGACCATGACCATAAATATATATTATATATATGTTATTATGACCATTAATGACATTAAAGTTGGGAACACTCCTAATGGAGTATCAACCAATATTTATGCGAAGATGAAACTAACCTCAAAAACTCACGATTACTGGACCCTGGGCAGAGCCAGAGCTGCCTAGCAGCGCCACCTGTTAGAGCAAAACGTTTTCAATGTTTAGATCAATTTAACGTTTTCAATGTTTTCAATGAGAGGTAATAATATAAGGTAAGAAATCCAGCCGATACGAGGATGGATTATGTAGAGTAATAAATTAACTAAGATGTAAAAGTCATCTCCGAAGAGGCAGTGTATGGAGAGAACTAAATATGTGTGTAGTTCATGTCATTACGGTAGTTATACTTGTAGATACAATAATTATAGGTATCATATTTTATTTCATTTCAATAGATGAAAAAGAATATATATAATAAATAGAGTGATATTTTCTCTGTGAAGGTTATATAGTATTATAGTCTCGTGACTCTATAAAATACTCCCATATTTATAATGTGAAAATAAACTACATAGTCAAATCAAGAGTGAATATAAATAAAGTTGTTGAAACAAAGCAAGACAATCACAAAAGAAACAAAGCAGTTTGTATTTACTCACTCCTGATAAAATGTAGACCACGCATAACAGTAACGACCATAGCCGCGTGCGTGCTGGTGTAATGCCACACGTATGCAGCAGGTGGGCGGCTGGTAAATGAACTTTTCGAGTGGTTGTAGACTTGTAGTTCATGGTTGTAGAATGTAGAATGTGAAATTCGTGCCGAATACGCGGTATACCGTGCAGCTTTATAGCGGGCAGGGGGGAGGGGCGCCCGCGTCCGTTTGTAGCGTGACCCACTATCCCAAATGCACCAAATTAAGTATCTAATCGTTCGATTCAACAATTTGATACAGTTTGTTGATAAATGGAACTTGGTTACTTAGTGTCTAAGCGATATTTGCTTCTTAAATCTATTAATAACTTCTTCTTCTTTTATTATAGAATGCGCGTCATCAGCGATACGATAAATATAAAAAATAATTCCGATTAAGTGTGGAAGATTCAAGAGTGTTTCAAGTTGAAAAATTGCGGCCACCAAAAACAAAAAACAAACTTGTACATGTTCGGGACACGTACTAAAACAGTTTCATCTGTATCCGTAAATTCGGACGTATGTGGACTGGAAAGTAGAAATGGCATTGAATGCATCACACGTATGGGGCGAAACGGCTAATCAGCTCGATCGCTGAAAAGGGTTGCACGCGTACGGGTATACTTCCAAGGCTCAGTTTCCTCCAGACCAATAAAGATTAGATATTACTACCAGATCAATATCCAACAACGAATTAACTGCCCATTGTTCACTAGCTGCATGCTCACGTAGGGCCTACAACACAACCCGTGCGCAGCTTTACCCTTTTCCCCAAAAATAAAATGAGTTAGTTAATATATATACTAACCTGCATATTGGTAAATGTAATACTCGCATCATGAGTTTTGTTTAATCATTGATCTTCATTTAATGTGCTTGGCGTATTTTCTAGGCGTATATATATATATATATATATATATGATAATTATAGTATCATACTATTATAAAACATATATCAGAATAGATAATAGGGGAGGTATAGAGGTATTAAATAATTCCCTTTATTACTCTAATTCTATATATATATATATATATATTATATATATAATATATATATATATATATATATATAATATATATATATATAATATATATATATATATATATATATATATATATACATATATTATATATATAACATATATATATATATATATATATATATATATATATATATTATATATGATGTGCTTGGACATGGTTACATCAGGTCAAAATCGCATAAATTACACAATTTAATTATGGCGCTTGACCACATTTAATAATGACAACGATAATGTTGACAACGAGTTGATATAGATATAGGATCAGAGACGCAGACAATCAGTGACTGTGTCTGCAGGATATGCATGTAAACGTGGCGTTGCCGATGGGGAAATGGCAGAAGGCAGAAAGGTTCGATATGATATGACTACTAGGCACTTTAATTTAATTTAATTTTTTAGGGTTAGGGTTAGGTTGTTTTTTTAAGTGCCTAGTAGTCATATCCTGCCTAGTAGTCATATCATATCGCACCTATCTGCCGGGTGCGGGGAAATGTAAGAGAATGAGAAGACATAATGACGACGAATGGAGGGGACGTACGTGGTGGGTTAGAAGAGAAAATAAAGGATGATAAGAAGACGGAGGGGTGAAACACACAGGACATGAGAAGACGGGAAAATAAAATTAGGAGGAAACGGTGAACGTCAGATGAACAGGAGAACAAATGATATATATATATTCCCAAGCAGGAAACAGTTTGGCAAGGAAGTTGAAGTGGTGAAGTGTGACTGCATTCCAGTGGCGCATTCTCAACATTACGTAAACTTTAACCCGGATATGACGTAAGCACCGGGTTCGCTAAGCGTGGTGCTCTGTGATTCGATGGAAACTTCTAACCAATCATCAATATCCAGCTGTCGGCCCACGTGGTAAGAGTTGGCGAATCGTATAGCTCCATCTGTACAGATCACATGGCACCTTTAGCACATTTTCTGTAGGAAAGTCGTGTTCGGTCCTAGACAGTGACAGGGAAACCTAGACGTAGCCGAAATGAGGTCCTTCTTCGTCTTCGCCGTTCTTATTGCTGTCGTCTTTGGAGAACCAACAGTCTACTTCAAAGATGAATTCCTAGGTAAGTTTTGCTTTGTAACTAATATAATTCGGTGTATGTGATGCCGGCGACTACCCGCGTTTCACAGGCGATGATATATTGCCATTATTAGCAGTGCATGGCGATTATCGTTCGCTATTTTGTTGTATTTCTTGTGTATTCAACCAGTTTTAGAGCAAAGTACTAAGTCATACTACGCGGCATGGTCCAAGAGACAGTAAATGAGTAATTTAAGGATTACAAAACATTTTATTACCTGCCCACTGATCAGAATGTGGGACAATTGGTGGACATCGGCATGAGTAGGGTTGGGTGCGTTTTGACCAACAACTTGGAACAAGTCGAACCGGTTCAGTGATCCTGCGTGTATACCGTACGCACACTTCAAACATTTCAAACATTTACACATTTTTAGCTCATCTGACGTAGTCAGATGCAGCTTGTAGAATCGCATGATTGTCCGTCCGTCCGTTCGTCAACAGTTGGGCACAAATCTTAACTGCTCGACGTACGGGCACGATATTCGGGACGTGGGGGGATCATGGAAAGGACTTGGGATGATCAATTTGGGGGTCAAGGGTCAAAGGTCAAGATGTGTAGACGGAGGGGGAATATTTCCCCCTTAACTTAAAGGGACAGTCGCCTCTAGGATTTTACTGCATACAACTGTACTTACTGTATAACAATTAGTCGATACCCACACGTATTTGTTACCAGATACCTAATTTAATTGTTATAATTAATTACACATCAACGCTACGAAATTTGAACGGCGCCATGACACCCGCGACCGTGCTGACACCCCGAAAAAGTTGCGTATTTGACAATTTATTTTGCACGTTACAGACCGAGGGCTAATCACAAAAGTGCAATTATATTTATACCTAAATGCTATTTAACCGAACGATATTCATTTTAGGGCAAATTTATCCATATTATAACTGAAACTATGTCGTTTATAAGATATTACAATTCTTTTGCTTTTAAGTGAATAAATAAGAAACACCCTCGGTCTGTAGCCCTTGGCTGGAAAGTGGTTTTGCGTAACTTATCAGATCGTGCGCTTTGAGTGGCGCCACCGTCGTTGTAATCAGACTGTAGTCATTAGTTTTAAAACATTGAAAAAAAATATTTCTAATGATGATTGAACCATGAAACTTTTTATGTAGCGTAATTATAACCTAAATTAGCTGAAAATAACCCTAGAACCTAGAGTAAACTCTCCCTTTAAGGTATAGGAGGAAATACGGAATTGCGGCACAAATCTGAACGGCTCGACCTATGCTCTTAATATTCGGTGTATAGTGTGATGGGCAGGAAACCCATCACCAGTGCGAAATTGGAGGTCACAGGTCAAAGGGCAGTGGGTGGGAAAGGTCAGATATCAGACATTTTCTGAGGACGTGGCCTAACGGACAGAGTGGGAAACTTTTTTGTTTCAGCGCTGGCCTACCATTTTTATCACTTTATTGAAAGGACCATGAAATGTGCTTTCCACTGACGTGCGAAGAGTAAGTGTCTGATAACTTTTTGACCCTCAAGAGGAGGGTTAAACATGATTTCTGAACTGCCTCAATGATGTCAGTGTTCTCATATTTATGGCACATCCATAATCTAGAAAGCCAATAAGCCTGGATAGCCCAACAGCTACAGCACAGGATTACGGCTCAAAGGTCCTTGGATCGAATCCCATCAGATTTTTCATTATTTACCTGTTTACTGTATTTTTCTATCTTTATCCATTTTACTATTTTTTCCCAATTATCGCAAATATTTACATGATTTATTTACAACAATTTCATAACAATTAAATTATTATTTTTTAATAGGGTTAGGGTTAGGGCAACAATGCACCATAAAACAGGAGTTTCAGGCACGCGATTTGTATCAACCAATGGGATTTGGGAGGTATGCAGAATGCAGAAGGTTGCTGAAATGATGTGTACGCAACTGCGTATCTGCATATCTGCGCCTAACAAAGGTGTCACTACGCACGACTTAAATGTTACGTTTATAACCGTAGCAACAGACCTCAGGTGAGCCCAGATGCTCTGCGCCTCTTGTTGTGGGTATTATCAAATGGCGAATGCCCTGGTTCATTTGTCGTCAATCTAATGTAACATAACGTGAGCCTCTTGTCTTGGCTTCTAAATAGTTGCTGCCTTTCGGAAGGTACGGTAGTTATCTAGTAATAAATGGTCTGGTTGATATCATTATGGCAGAGTGCTGCAGGCTATGAAATATCAAATCTGACCTAAGCATGCCCTAATTTTAATCTAGGTTACAGGTGGAAAAGTTTACCAGTGTTGGCAGATGGTTAGCTCATGCATGAGTTAAAATTAATTGTACTATATAATCTACCATCTTTAGGGGTACATCCAAAAATGTAAAGATGTTGCTTTACCTTGTTAACAGCTAAATAAGGTAACTAGCTGTTAAGTTTATGTTCCTCCTTTGTACATTTGTGTAGCAGTAGTGTGTTCTAGGGAATTGAAACAGTGTTATACATTGCTATACTTTCCATAACAGTCACACATATGCAATTGTTCGATTTGAGCAAAGTAATTCAGGTGAGTTTCAGTATAAATCTGATATGTGGGTTGTATTTCACCACAGAACCCACAGCTCCTTAAGCCTCCTTACTTCCCATGCTGCCACGAGAATGGACCGATAAACGGCCCCGTCTAGTTTGCCTTTGTGCTCTTCCCATAAATTCTGTTGTTGGTATGTAGTTTGCTGTGATCCACACAGTATTTCTAAGAAGTCAATTGTCATGGTGCCTCGCCTTTGAAGGAAATGCTTGCCTCGATTCCCATCTAACAGGCTGTGATCCCCCAAAGTTCCTACTTAAACCTACAACAACAGTTCATTCCACCCGTGTCTAGATTAATACAGAGCTCTGTATATATGTGAGGTTGTTTTCTGCTGCAGATGACAGCTGGTCTGAAAACTGGGTACAGTCATCCCACAAAGATGATTACGGCAAGCTTGTCTTGTCTGCAGGGAAATTTTATGGCGATGCCGAAAAGGACAAAGGTAGGGTTAAATGCATTTGGGTAAATTGAATGGATTGTAATCTGATGTAACTTTAGTTTTCGTATTGCAGTGCTGTTCAATAGGCTGTGTCTGAACATTAATAAATGAATCTCATGTTGCAGATTACGTTGAATAGTTTAAAAGCAGGGGAATTGTCATAAGATCATTGTTATGGCAAATGTTGTCAATCATTGTTACTGTTCTTAATTGCTATATCTATGTAGTTTTAAATTGTGAATCGTATACTGTTAGTTCTCGCCTTTGAAAGTGTTGTATTGCAGTGCTATGTAATTAATCATGTTTGTTTGATAATTCCTATTACTTAAACATTCCCAGGTCTCCAGACTTCACAGGATGCTAAATTTTACATGTCGTCCCGAAAGTTTGATGAATCATTTAGCAATGAAGGAAAGACCCTTGTCATTCAATTCCAGGTGCGTGGGTATTATCATGATAAACTTGCCAATCTGCCAAAAACTAACTAAAATTAGTACTTTACAAGTTTACCATTAATATATGCAACCGTAGTTTGTGTTGCCTTTTAAAGTTAGTGTTTCATTCGTCTTTACCCGTTTCCTGAGATGATGCTTTTTACACATGTTAGACTAAATAGTCGTAAAGACTGTGATTACAACTCAACTTCACTGATCAGGAACATGGGAACTGAAACTGATGCATCAGGTACCAATAATTCTGATGTGAATAGCACTAACTGCCAGCTGTTGTTGTTTAATATCTAGGTGAAACATGAACAGAAGATTGACTGTGGTGGAGGCTATGTCAAGGTGTACCCAGACACTGTCAATCAGAAAGACTTGCACGGCGATGCACCATATCATATTATGTTTGGTAGGTAAAGGGATGCATCCCTGTGCATTTCTACTGCACTAATCGTATGTGGTATTCATTGATGTATCAGTAGTTTATAGTACAGGTCAATCTTCTGGCTGATAATTCTTGCAAAATGTTCACGTTTAGCCTGTGAATGTAAATTCATTATAAAAGAATTGCATCTCATCCTAAGAGTAAGTATTCTCACTATATAGGCCCAGACATCTGTGGACCAGGCACTAAGAAGGTGCATGTCATCTTCAACTACAAGGACAATAACCTTCTCATTAACAAAGATATCAGGTGCAAGGTACGTCTGGCAGGAAATTTTATCATGCTTGTAACAGGCTGCGAAATTAACGGGAGTCCGTAGTCAAATACTCCGATTCACTGTCGGACTCCCTGATTTGACATATGCAGGAGTCTGTGTGACTCCCTGAAAATTCTGCCATACTAAATAGTTCGTTTCGTAGCACGGCCTCACGGAATTACTGTATTTTTTCAGCTAATGTCCAAAGAAAATTTGGCAGAATCTTAAAAATAAGCACATGCGTTATTCTTAATATCTTTAATTTTGAACGTCAGACTGCGGACTCCCTCATTTTGCTGCGGACTCTCTCTTTTTGAGGGTAGGGAGTCCAATGGAGACCCCTGTTGTAATATAATGGTTGCAAAATTATTTACTGTCGTTGAGATGGTGTTTCCGGTATTAGTGTTGGGTGTTAAAAGTGGGGACATCAATTTATCCTTTGTTGTTCAGAAATGTCCAGTGAAAATGTGGGCGATTGTGATATGAGATGTACAGAATGTCACGTTGCTCAAAGCATGCTACTGCGTGGTAAAAGCCAGATTATTTGATTTATTTGTCCACATTCATTTCATTTCAAATTTGCATGTGCAGCTTTCTCAGACCATCGTCAGTTGTTATATATGTGCTACTCTTTGTTTAGGATGATGAGTTTACTCACCTGTACACACTCATCGTGAAACCAGACAACACCTATGTCGTCAAGATCGATAATGAGAAGGTGGAGAGTGGTGAACTAGAGAAGGACTGGAGTTTCCTCCCGGCCAAGAAGATCAAGGTACGAATTTTACATGTAAACTCCCAACTAACCCTAATTAAATTATAATTATTTGTGATTTTTGTTTGTTGTATCTAAAGTACCACAACTACCAACAGATAGCTGTCATCTTTGAAAGTATATCATTGAATTGAAAGACCACTAAGTACTTCAAATTAATTTTGGGATTTTTGTACACTGCATTTGGAACGTAGTCTATGGATAATATAGCCTAGTGACATTTTTCCTAAATGCATTTCATGTTCTGTTGTCAGGATCCTGATGCCAAGAAGCCAGAAGATTGGGATGATCGTGAGAAGATGGACGACCCAGATGACACGATGCCCGAGGACTGGGAGCAGCCAGAACACATTGCTGACCCTGATGCCGAGAAACCCGAAGACTGGGATGATGAGATGGACGGAGAGTGGGAAGCCCCGATGATCGACAACCCAGATTACAAGGTACTGGACAGCAAACCCTGCATTTTTAGCTCGCCTTGACATCGTCAAGATGAGCTATTGCCATGGGGTGTCGTTCGTCGTACGTCCATCCGTCCATCAACATTTGGCTACAGTCAACGATAACTCAAGACGGTTTGACCCACATGTTTCAAATTGCATACAGTTGTTACTCCTATGGCTATGGGAGAGGTTTGAACGTCCTATTTTGGAGCACGCCAGTCGACCTACTTTCGAGCCACTTCCACTTTTTGGCAAAAAATGGAAATGGCCATAAGTCAGTTCAGGTTCAACGGATTTTGCTCATTTCTGGTATGTGAATGAATACAGTTGTTACTCCTATGGGAGAGATTTGAACGTCCTATTTTGGAGCACACCCGGTCATCTATTTTTGAGCCACGCCCACTTTTTGGCAAAAATAAAAATGGCTATCTAGATTCATTCGATTTTGTTCAATTTTGGTATATGAATGTGTAAGGCTAGCCCCAAAACAGTTGTTACTCTTATGGGAGAGATGACAACGTCCTATTACGTTTATTTCGTCTAACTGGTTAACAACTCTACAATCATACCTATATACGTGTAACATTGTGTTTTAGATTCTTCGTTACACTAATTTGACTTGAATATTTTATTGTTTTTATTTGCGCGATATTCGAAAACCAAAATGGCAATCATTTAGGCGTAGCGCCATCTCTCGTCAAGGTTTCAGACTTTCAGATCTGAAACGTTTATTTTCGCATCAAAACTTATGCATATATCATTATCAAGAGTATATAATGGGAGATATGCTATATACTCTTGCTTTATATATCCCCCTCCCTCTTCTATCACACCCAATGTGAGCTACAGTGTCATTGACACTTTCATTTTAGATGTGGTGGGTAGTTTGTCTATGTTAACACGGTGATATAGGGATATTATTGTCAAACGTAGAAAAGATTAGTATGTGTGTTCGTGTTTAAAAAATATTTGGCGGGGGGGGGATTTGTAACCTGTTTTCCTCTTGGAAATGTGAAAGTTAGGTGCACGTGTATTTCCTATTATATTAAAGTTGCAATGGACATGGTTTTGTTCTTCAGGGAGAATGGAAGCCAAAACAGATTGACAACCCCAACTATTCTGGCAAGTGGACACACCCAGAAATTGATAACCCAGACTACGAAGAAGATTCTAACCTCTACAAATATACCAACATTGGTGCAATTGGCCTTGACCTGTGGCAGGTACGCGAGATTAGCACCTATTTTATGCTAATTGATCTTTGATCTTTACTATTATATACATGGGATATTCTATCTGTACTTGAAGGACAATGTATTTATTACTGTATTGGAAAATCTGTATTCAGTTAGTTCATGTCATTGTTGATGGGCATCAGTTGAGCACTGTAGTTATTACACATCATGACTTTGTAACTAGTTACGGAGTAACACTCATTTAACCTTATTATTCAAGGAAGTACAAAAAGATGTTTATTTGCTAAATTGCTATCTGTTTTTAACTGTTTCCTTGTTTTCTGGTGCTCAGCAAACAACCCCCTGCCATATAAGAGCTAATGCATGCTCTACATTGCAGGTGAAATCGGGGTCGATATTTGATAACTTCCTCGTCACAGACGATGAAGAGTTTGCCTCTAAATATGCAAAGGAAACATTCGAAGCGACCAAGGTTTGTTATCAGAACTTTTTTTTTGTAATGTGAAATTCAGTCAATGAAAAGATTGTTTTGTCATTATGTTCATAGCTAGCATAATGAGTGATTGCGCCTAATTGCAGAGTGACTTAACTGTGGTCACTGTAATAATGAAACTAATATCTGCCCATTTATATTGGTCTTACAGAAGGCTGAGAAGAAGGTGAAGGATGCACAAGATGAAGAGGAAAGAAAGAAGAGGGAAGAGGAGGAGGCGAGACGAAAGGATGAGGAGGGAGACGGTAAAAATTTTATCCAGTTGAACTGCTTAAAAAATTAATGGATTTTACTACAAGTTGTAAATTTGCTGAGCTCTACTCTTTAGAAAGCATTAAATTTCTTTCATTCAATTGGCAGCCATTTCTGTAGGAATGAGAATGGTATAAATGAATAACATACATTGACCAAAGTGTACTGCTTGATTGCTCTGCATGTGAGCATTTCAAGAATTATCTCTTTGGAAAACAAACTTGCAGGACTTTTACTGGAAAAACTGGAGAATTAAATGTGGAGTCTTCGGTTAACTGCACCTGCACATACATAAACCAATTCATGTACACAACACCTCTAAATATTAAAGTGGGCTGATGTTTACATAAATAAATGGCTTTGTAATTGTGTATTTTGCAGAGGATGAGGATGAAGATGATGAGGAGCAAGATGAAGATGAAATTGAAAAGGACGAGGAGGTAATTTTTCCCTCGTTAGTATGTTAGATGCGACGGAAATTATTGCAGAGTTTGGGAGTGGTAAATGTCGTTGTGCAATGATACGTCAACCTGGATTACTGGTGTACTCATGTTAAGCTGTGAAATTGTTTTGAGTTCCTCGATAGGCCGTTATTTGCTACTAATCCTGTGGTGGTGATTGTTGCAGGAGGAGGAGGAGGAGGACGATGAGGATGAAGAGAAGCACACACACGAACATGACGAATTTTAGATCTCTCCACTTCGACGACTCTGCATCATCTCGTCTGGAAAGCTTTCAACTATTAAGTTATTACCATCTATAATTATCATGTATGGATCTTTTATGGGGTGGGAAGGGTTTTTGAAAATAAATTGAATCCGTTTTGGAGAGCATGTTTATGGACTTTGTTCGGCCGGGCTAGCATATTCAAAAGATTTCAATGCAATAATTGCATTAATTAGATGTAACTTTTGGTCTGTGTACAATTCGTCGACATTCAGTCTAATCTGTACTAGGCTATAACTATGAGACGGTTGTTGTTTTTATGTTTTGAATAAGAATTGCTACAGATAATGTAGCAAAGTTGTAAAGTTTTATTTCACGGCAATCGAGGGATTTGTTTTTGTACGTGCATGTGCGTGTCCTTAGCTGCCCTGTCTGTGGTCGGAGATTTATAAGTAAAAGTAAATGTGTTGGCATTGATACTGGCTGCCACGATCTTGATGTAGTGTCATGCAGAGATATGCGACGCTGTTTATAAACTGCAGATTCTATTGTACATCTACAGAGTTGTGCAAGTGATTAGCGGGTACACGCAGCTGATCTCTGGACCTGGCCCTATAGATGGCGCGCGCGTCTTTGCATGCCAGTGTCATTGCTATAACGAATTCGGTGTGTGGTTTTTTGGCTGTGGTGTGAAGACTGTACTATGCAACATTGTCGTTTCATTCCTAGGAAACGAGTAGGTTGTAATGTGGTGTACGTAAACGCTGTTGTTCAGGAAGTCATTGTCTTTGCATTTTGAAATAAAAATGGTACACACTGGTGTAAATACTATTTCCTACATTCAGCGTAGTTTTTCGTTTATAAATGGTCATCTCATGAAGTGAAATATATATTAACACGTTCTTCGCCAATAATATTCCTAGTAGTATTTGTACTTGGATAGTCAAGTTTTTATGAAACAAGTAGAAATGTAGTGTCCATTCTCAAAATTCATAACGTCTAATGCTAGTAAAACTGTAAATGACTCCCTTTTTCCTGATGAGAGGGAATAGCGAGCTATACCCTTCACGAATTTTTCCCAATATCCGATTCTTTACGTAAATTCTTTACTATGTGTCCATGGCTTATCAAACCAGTCTCAACCTACTAGTTCGCTTACAGGAACATCTGAAAATAGCCAGAGTAAGTAACGCAAACCCTTGCGCACGGATGTCACTGTTTCACGCACTAAAAGATTCATTAGAGATTAATCTTTAAGGAAATATGTACGCACCTTGTTTGTCGTTTCATTGACCTTTATTTGCTATGAAGGCAGCGCTGTATCAAACGTATTGTTGCGTCATCACTCGAAAAACAAAAATACTGAAATTATTCGGTGTATTCCTACTCCTTGTATGTGCGTAGGAAGTCAGTCTTGCGTCACTATTCTGTAGCGACGTTGCCTTTAGCAGCTGGCCTGTCACACATACACGACGCACGGCCCGCGCACTGAAAATTAATCAAAAAATGGAAAATAGATCAGTGCGTCGTTGTGCGCCCAACTTTTGTCAGGATTTGGGAGAAGCTAGCGAGTTGACAACGAATGCACAGCGTGTTGCTAGCGCGCTGCGCGCATACAGAGCGTATACAGGGCGCATATG